>NW_025537200.1:0-39615 GCF_020615455.1 Coregonus clupeaformis | reverse complement strand
ACACACACACACACACACACACACACACACACACACACACACACACAGACACACACACACACACACACACAGACACACACACACACACACACACAGACACACACACAGACACACAGACACACACACACACACAGACACACACACACACACACACACACACACACACACAGACACACACACAGACACACACACACACACACACACACACACACAGACATACACACATGCACACACTCACACACAGACACACACACACACAGACACACACACACACACACACACACACACACACACACACACAGAGAAAACACACAGGTCCATAAACCTGTGATATCTATCGAAAACAAAACACTCCCTCTCTCGGGAGGGAGATAGCCGTGTTTTCACACCAGAAACAGGAAGTCAGGGTGGGTGGACAGGAAGGGATGCGATGCCAGGAAACAGGGAGTGTGAGTAGAGATGTTTCTATAGTAACGTTGTAACCTGTGGTAGTGGGATCAGCCGCAGACAGAGCTGCAGTTCCAGCCAGTTGATCAGGAAAAGGGATGTATTTATAAAGTCATATATTAAAAACTAGACCAGATTAGGTTCCCCTTTCACCCATGTCCTGGTCCCTCTCCGTTTTCACTACTCCACTCCCTCAATACCAACACATAGAGTGTCACACCCTGGCTCTGGGGACTCTATATGTTGAGCCAGGGTGTGTAGCCTCAATACCAACACATAGAGTGTCACACCCTGGCTCTGGGGACTCTATATGTTGAGCCAGGGTGTGTAGCCTCAATACCAACACATAGAGTGTCACACCCTGGCTCTGGGGACTCTATATGTTGAGCCAGGGTGTGTAGCCTCAATACCAACACATAGAGTGTCACACCCTGGCTCTGGGGACTCTATATGTTGAGCCAGGGTGTGTAGCCTCAATACCAACACATAGAGTGTCACACCCTGGCTCTGGGGACTCTATATGTTGAGCCAGGGTGTGTAGATTCTATGTGTTTATGTTCTGTGTCGGGAGTTCTAGTTGTTGATTTTCTATGTTGGCCAGAGTGGCTCCCATTCAGAGGCAACGAGTGTCAGCTGTTGCTGGTTGTCTCTGATTGGGAGCCATATTTAAACAGTCTGTGTCCCTTAGTGTTTGTGGGATCTTGTTCCGTTTGGGTTGTGTTTACCGTAGGACGTCACGTTTTTTGTTTTGTTGTTTTGTTCGTGCATTCATTATATAAATAAATATGTTCGTTCATCACGCTGCGCCTTGGTCTACTCTCTATAACGATCGTGACAGAAGATCCCACCATACCAGGACCGAGCAGCGTGTCCAGGAGCAGGCAGCCTGGACGTGGGAGCAGATCTTGGACGGGCAGGGGTCCTGGACCTGGGAGGAAATCCAGGCCGGGATGGATCGCCGGCCATGGAAGGAGACGGTAGAGGCGCGACGGAGAGAGGAGCAACGGCGTAAACAGTGTCGTCGTCGGTCGGACGAGAGGCAACCCCAAAAAAATTTTAGGGGGGGGGCACACGGCATGGGCGACTGGGCAGCAGGAGGCTGCCACAGGGCGATTTGGGAGATTTGGAGAGGAGGCCACCGGGTTTGGGGGGCCAGAAGGCAGGTTGGCGGAGCCTGGATGGAGAGCAGAGCCAACTTCCCGTACTCAGGCATGGCAGCATGGGACTGGGCAGGTTCCGCGGTATGCGGAGCGGCGTACTGTGCCACGAGTGGTCCGGCATAGTCCGGTACGTCCTGTGCGAGCACCCAGCACGTGTCGTGCGAAGGTGGGCATGCAGCCAGGACGGAGTGTGCCGGCTCAGCGCTCGTGGCCTCCAGTGCCTCTCCTCGGTCCCGGATATCCTGCTCCAGTGTCACGTGCTGTTATGCCAGTACGGGTACACAGCCCTGTACGTCCTGTGCGGATGCCTCACACAGAGTGTGTGTAGGTAGGCATTCAGCCAGGACGGGTTGTGGCCGCTCTTCACTCCAGGTCTCCTATCCATCTCCACAGCCCGGTCCGGCCTGTTCCTGCCCCTCGCACCAAGCCTACGGTGCGCGTCGCCAGCCCGGTCCGGCCTGTTCCTGCCACTCGCACCAAGCCTACGGTGCGCGTCGCCAGCCCGGCCCGGCCTGTTCCTGCCACTCGCACCAAGCCTACGGTGCGCGTCGCCAGCCCGGCCCGGCCTGTTCCTGCCACTCGCACCAAGCCTACGGTGCGCGTCGCCAGCCCGGCCCGGCCTGTTCCTGCTCCTCGCACCAAGCCTACGGTGCGCGTCACCAGCCCAGCCCGGCCTGTTCCTGCTCCTGGCACCAAGCCTACGGTGCGCGTCGCCAGCCCGGCCCGGCCTGTTCCTGCCACTCGCACCAAGCCAGGGGTGCGAGTCGTCAGCCCGGTACGGCCCGTTCCTGCTCCACGCACCAAACCAGGGGTGCGCATTGTCAGCCCGGTCCGGTTCGTTCCTGCTCCACGCACCAAGCCAGGGGTGCGTATCGTCAGCCCGGTCCGGCCCGTTGCTGCTCCACGCACCAAGCCAGGGGTGCGCATCATCAGCCGGTCCGGTCCGTTCCTGCTCCACGCACCAAGCCAGGGGTGCGCGTCGTCAGTCCGGCACAACCCGTGCCTGGGTCACCGGTGCCTTGCTTAAGCAATCCGCTCCTTCGATGTCCAGTCCAGCTCCAGCCAGCGGGGCCAGACCGGACCAGGGGCGCTACGGGGGGATTATTGGAGGGTGGTGGTCAAGCCCGGAGCCGGAACCGCCTCCGAGGAGGAATGCCCACCCAGCCCTCCCCTGTTTGGGTTTTGTTGAGGCACGGTCGCAGTCCGCGCCTTTGGGGGGGGTACTGTCACACCCTGGCTCTGGGGACTCTATATGTTGAGCCAGGGTGTGTAGATTCTATGTGTTATATTTCTATGTTGGGAGTTCTAGTTGTGGTATTTCTATGTTGGCCAGAGTGGCTCCCAATCAGAGGCAACGAGTGTCAGCTGTTGCTGGTTGTCTCTGATTGGGAGCCATATTTAAACAGTCTGTTTCCCTTAGTGTTTGTGGGATCTTGTTCCGTTTGGGTTGTGTTTACCGTAGGACGTCACGTTTTTCGTTTTGTTGTTTTGTTCGTGCATTCATTATATAAATAAATATGTTCGTTCATCACGCTGCGCCTTGGTCTACTCTCTATAACGATCGTGACAGAGAGCTACTAACATGTGTGTGGTGTGTGTGGTGTGTGTGGTGTGTGTGTGTGTGTGTGTGGTGTGTGTGTGTGTGGTGTGTGTGTGTGTGGTGTGTTGTGTGTGTGTGTGTGTGTGTGGTGTGTGTGTCTGTGTGTGTGTGTCTGTGTGTGTGTGTGTGTGTGTGCGTGTGTGTGTGTTTGGTGTGGTGTAGTGTGTGTGTGTGTGGTGTGGTGTGTGTGTGTGTGTGTGGTGTGTGTGTGTGGTGTGTGTGTGTGTGTGTGGTGTGTGTGTGTGTGTGTGTGTGTGTGTGTGTGTGTGTGTGGTTACCTGCTGCGTGTCTGGTCTACTTTAGCCTTTATCAACATGGCTCTGTATCGTCGCACCACCAGCCAGGCCGTGACGCCAATCAGTGTTACTATGGTGACCAGTACGCCAAGACACGCCCCCACCAGCCGCTGCTGCGTCATCCTCAGGTCACAACGACGACCCATGAACCAGAAATTATCCCCGACAGGGCACCTGGAGAGAGAGAGACAGGACGCCAGGAGATGAGAGAGAGACAGGGCACCTGGAGAGAGAGAGACAGGGCACCTGGAGAGAGAGAGAGACAGGGCACCTGGAGAGAGAGAGACAGGACACCTGGAGAGAGAGAGAGAGACAGGGCACCTGGAGAGAGAGAGAGACAGGACGCCAGGAGAGAGAGAGACAGGGCACCTGGAGAGAGAGAGACAGGGCACCTGGAGAGAGAGAGACAGGGCACCTGGAGAGAGAGAGAGACAGGGCACCTGGAGAGAGAGAGACAGGACGCCAGAGAGAGAGAGACAGGACACCTGGAGAGAGAGAGAGACAGGGCACCTGGAGAGAGAGAGACAGGACGCCAGGAGAGAGAGACAGACACCTGGAGAGAGAGAGACAGGACGCCAGGAGATGAGAGAGAGACAGGACACCTGGAGAGAGAGAGACAAGGCACCTGGAGAGAGAGAGACAGGACGCCAGGAGATGAGAGAGAGACAGGACACCTGGAGAGAGAGAGACAGGACGCCAGGAGATGAGAGAGAGACAGGGCACCTGGAGAGAGAGAGAGACAGGACACCTGGAGAGAGAGAGACAGGACACCTGGAGAGAGAGAGACAGGACACCTGGAGAGAGAGAGACAAGACACCTGGAGAGAGAGAGAGACAGGACGCCTGGAGAGAGAGAGAGCAGGACACCTGGAGAGAGAGAGAGAGACAGGGCACCTGGAGAGAGAGAGAGACAGGACACCTGGAGAGAGAGAGACAGGACGCCAGGAGATGAGAGAGAGACAGGGCACCTGGAGAGAGAGAGAGACAGGACACCTGGAGAGAGAGAGACAGGGCACCTGGAGAGAGAGAGAGACAGGGCACCTGGAGAGAGAGAGACAGGGCACCTGGAGAGAGAGAGACAGGACACCTGGAGAGAGAGAGACAGGACACCTGGAGAGAGAGAGAGACAGGGCACCTGGAGAGAGAGAGAGACAGGACACCTGGAGAGAGAGAGAGACAGGACACCTGGAGAGAGAGAGACAGGGCACCTGGAGAGAGAGAGAGACAGGACACCTGGAGAGAGAGAGAGACAGGGCACCTGGAGAGAGAGAGACAGGACACCTGGAGAGAGAGAGACAAGACACCTGGAGAGAGAGAGACAGGACACCAGGAGATGAGAGAGACAGGACACCTGGAGAGAGAGAGACAGGACGCCAGGAGATGAGAGAGAGACAGGGCACCTGGAGAGAGAGAGAGACAGGACACCTGGAGAGAGAGAGACAGGACACCTGGAGAGAGAGAGACAGGACACCTGGAGAGAGAGAGACAAGACACCTGGAGAGAGAGAGACAGGACGCCAGGAGAGAGAGAGACAGGACACCTGGAGAGAGAGAGAGACAGGGCACCTGGAGAGAGAGAGAGACAGGACACCTGGAGAGAGAGAGACAGGACGCCAGGAGATGAGAGAGAGACAGGGCACCTGGAGAGAGAGAGACAGGACACCTGGAGAGAGAGAGACAGGGCACCTGGAGAGAGAGAGAGACAGGGCACCTGGAGAGAGAGAGACAGGGCACCTGGAGAGAGAGAGAGACAGGACACCTGGAGAGAGAGAGACAGGGCACCTGGAGAGAGAGAGAGACAGGGCACCTGGAGAGAGAGAGAGACAGGACACCTGGAGAGAGAGAGAGACAGGACACCTGGAGAGAGAGAGACAGGGCACCTGGAGAGAGAGAGAGACAGGGCACCTGGAGAGAGAGAGAGACAGGACACCTGGAGAGAGAGAGACAGGGCACCTGGAGAGAGAGAGAGACAGGGCACCTGGAGAGAGAGAGAGACAGGACACCTGGAGAGAGAGAGAGACAGGGCACCTGGAGAGAGAGAGAGACAGGACACCTGGAGAGAGAGAGAGACAGGACACCTGGAGAGAGAGAGACAAGACACCTGGAGAGAGAGAGACAAGGCACCTGGAGAGAGAGAGACAAGGCACCTGGAGAGAGAGAGAGACAGGGCACCTGGAGAGAGAGAGAGACAGGGCACCTGGAGAGAGAGAGAGACAGGGCACCTGGAGAGAGAGAGAGACAGGGCACCTGGAGAGAGAGAGAGACAGGACACCTGGAGAGAGAGAGAGACAGGACACCTGGAGAGAGAGAGACAGGACACCTGGAGAGAGAGAGACAAGACACCTGGAGAGAGAGAGACAGGACACCAGGAGATGAGAGAGACAGGACACCTGGAGAGAGAGAGAGACAGGACACCTGGAGAGAGAGAGACAGGACACCTGGAGAGAGAGAGACAGGACGCCAGGAGATGAGAGAGAGACAGGGCACCTGGAGAGAGAGAGAGACAGGACACCTGGAGAGAGAGAGACAGGACACCTGGAGAGAGAGAGACAGGACACCTGGAGAGAGAGAGACAGGACGCCAGGAGATGAGAGAGACAGGACACCTGGAGAGAGAGAGACAGGGCACCTGGAGAGAGAGAGAGACAAGACACCTGGAGAGAGAGAGAGACAGGACGCCAGGAGAGAGAGAGACAGGACACCTGGAGAGAGAGAGAGACAGGGCACCTGGAGAGAGAGAGACAGGACACCTGGAGAGAGAGAGAGACAGGGCACCTGGAGAGAGAGAGAGACAGGACACCTGGAGAGAGAGAGAGACAGGATGCCAGGAGATGAGAGAGAGACAGGGCACCTGGAGAGAGAGAGACAGGACACCTGGAGAGAGAGAGACAGGACACCTGGAGAGAGAGAGACAAGGCACCTGGAGAGAGAGAGACAGGACGCCAGGAGATGAGAGAGAGACAGGACACCAGGAGAGAGAGAGAGACAGGACACCAGGAGATGAGAGAGAGACAGGACACCAGGAGATGAGAGAGAGACAGGACACCTGGAGAGAGAGAGAGACAGGACACCTGGAGAGAGAGAGAGAGGACACCTGGAGAGAGAGAGACAAGGCACCTGGAGAGAGAGAGACAGGACGCCAGGAGATGAGAGAGAGACAGGGCACCTGGAGAGAGAGAGAGACAGGACACCTGGAGGGAGAGAGAGACAGGACACCTGGAGAGAGAGAGAGACAGGACACCTGGAGAGAGAGAGAGACAGGACACCTGAGAGAGAGAGAGACAGGACACCTGGAGAGAGAGAGACAGGACACCTGAGAGAGAGAGAGACAGGACACCTGGAGAGAGAGAGACAGGGCACCTGGAGAGAGAGAGAGACAGGACACCTGGAGAGAGAGAGAGAGACAGGACACCTGGAGAGAGAGAGAGACAGGACACCTGGAGAGAGAGAGAGACAGGGCACCTGGAGAGAGAGAGAGACAGGGCACCTGGAGAGAGAGAGACAGGACACCTGGAGAGAGAGAGACAGGGCACCTGGAGAGAGAGAGACAGGACACCTGGAGAGAGAGAGAGACAGGATGCCAGGAGATGAGAGAGAGACAGGGCACCTGGAGAGAGAGAGACAAGACACCTGGAGAGAGAGAGAGACAGGACACCTGGAGAGAGAGAGACAGGACGCCAGGAGATGAGAGAGAGACAGGACACCTGGAGAGAGAGAGACAGGACACCTGGAGAGAGAGAGAGACAGGGCACCTGGAGAGAGAGAGAGACAGGACACCTGGAGAGAGAGAGACAAGACACCTGGAGAGAGAGAGAGACAGGACACCTGGAGAGAGAGAGAGACAGGACACCTGGAGAGAGAGAGAGACAGGACACCTGGAGAGAGAGAGAGACAGGACACCTGGAGAGAGAGAGAGCAGGGCACCTGGAGAGAGAGAGAGACAGGACACCTGGAGAGAGAGAGACAGGACACCTGGAGAGAGAGAGAGACAGGACGCCAGGAGATGAGAGAGAGACAGGACACCTGGAGAGAGAGAGAGACAGGACACCTGGAGAGAGAGAGAGACAGGGCACCTGGAGAGAGAGAGACAGGGCACCTGGAGAGAGAGAGAGACAGGACACCTGGAGAGAGAGAGAGACAGGACACCTGGAGACTAAATACATTTATTATCATATTTTGTGATGTGTGTCTTTTTCTGGCAGAGCAGCTGTGTGTGTGTGTGTGTGTGTGTGTGTGTGTGTGTGTGTGTGTGTGTGTGTGTGTGTGTGTGTGTGTGTGTGTGTGTGTGTGTGTTCTTACTGGCAGAGGGGTGGTTGGTGTGTGTGTGTGTGTGTGTGTGTGTGTGTGTGTGTGTGTGTGTGTGTGTGTGTGTGTGTGTGTGTTCTTACTGGCAGAGGGGTGGTTGGTGTGGGTGGTGGGTACAGATGCCGTGGTTGTGACAGTAGTCAGTGTGACAGACGGAGGAACAGATGGCAGAGGGGTGGTTGGTGTGGGTGTGTGTGTGTGTGTGTGTGTTCTTACTGGCAGAGGGGGTGGTTGGTGTGGGTGGTGGGTACAGATGCCGTGGTTGTGACAGTAGTCAGTGTGACAGACGGAGGAACAGATGGCAGAGGGGGTGGTTGGTGTGGGTGTGTGTGTGTGTTTCTTACTGGCAGAGGGGTGGTTGGTGTGGGTGGTGGGTACAGATGCCGTGGTTGTGACAGTAGTCAGTGTGACAGACGGAGGAACAGATGGCAGAGGGGGTGGTTGGTGTGGGTGTGTGTGTGTGTGTGTGTTCTTACTGGCAGAGGGGTGGTTGGTGTGGGTGGTGGGTACAGATGCCGTGGTTGTGACAGTAGTCAGTGTGACAGACGGAGGAACAGATGGCAGAGGGGTGGTTGGTGTGGGTGTGTGTGTGTGTGTGTGTGTCTTACTGGCAGAGGGGTGGTTGGTGTGGGTGGTGGGTACAGATGCCGTGGTTGTGACAGTAGTCAGTGTGACAGACGGAGGAACAGATGGCAGAGGGTGGTTGGTGTGGGTGTGTGTGTGTGTGTGTGTGTTCTTACTGGCAGAGGGTGGTTGGTGTGGTTGGTGGTGGGTACAGATGCCGTGGTTGTGACAGTAGTCAGTGTGACAGACGGAGGAACAGATGGCAGAGGGGTGGTTGGTGTGGTTGTTGTGTGTGTGTGTTTCTTACTGGCAGAGGGGTGGTTGGTGTGGGTGGTGGGTACAGATGCCGTGGTTGTGACAGTAGTCAGTGTGACAGACGGAGGAACAGATGGCAGAGGGGTGGTTGGTGTGTGTGTGTGTGTGTGTGTTCTTACTGGCAGAGGGTGGTTGGTGTGGGTGGTGGGTACAGATGCCGTGGTTGTGACAGTAGTCAGTGCTGACAGACGGAGGAACAGATGGCAGAGGGGTGGTTGGTGTGTGTGTGTGTGTGTGTGTGTGTTCTTACTGGCAGAGGGGTGAGTGTGGTGGTGGTGTGGGTGGTGGGTACAGATGCCGTGGTTACAGTAGTCAGTGACAGACGGAGGAACAGATGGCAGAGGGGTGGTTGGTGTGGGGTGTGGTGTGTGTGTGTGTTCTTACTGGCAGAGGGGTGGTTGGTGTGGGTGGTGGGTACAGATGCCGTGGTTGTGACAGTAGTCAGTGTGACAGACGGAGGAACAGATGGCAGAGGGGTGGTTGGTGTGGGTGTGTGTGTGTGTGTGTGTTCTTACTGGCAGAGGGGTGGTTGGTGTGTGTGTGTGTGTGTGTTCTTACTGGCAGAGGGGTGGTTGGTGTGGGTGGTGGGTACAGATGCCGTGGTTGTGACAGTAGTCAGTGTGACTGACGGAGGAACAGATGGCAGAGGGGTGGTTGGTGTGGGTGTGTGTGTGTGTGTGTGTGTTCTTACTGGCAGAGGGGTGGTTGGTGTGGGTGGTGGGTACAGATGCCGTGGTTGTGACAGTAGTCAGTGTGACAGACGGAGGAACAGATGGCAGAGGGGTGGTTGGTGTGGGTGTGTGTGTGTGTTCTTACTGGCAGAGGGGTGGTTGGTGTGGGTGGTGGGTACAGATGCCGTGGTTGTGACAGTAGTCAGTGTGACAGACGGAGGAACAGATGGCAGAGGGGTGGTTGGTGTGGGTGTGTGTGTGTGTGTGTGTGTTCTTACTGGCAGAGGGGTGGTTGGTGTGGGTGGTGGGTACAGATGCCGTGGTTGTGACAGTAGTCAGTGTGACAGACGGAGGAACAGATGGCAGAGGGGTGGTTGGTGTGGGTGTGTGTGTGTGTGTGTGTGTTCTTACTGGCAGAGGGGTGGTTGGTGTGGTGGTTGGTGTGGGTGGTGGGTACAGATGCCGTGGTTGTGACAGTAGTCAGTGTGACAGACGGAGGAACAGATGGCAGAGGGGTGGTTGGTGTGGGTGTGTGTGTGTGTGTGTTCTTACTGGCAGAGGGGTGGTTGGTGTGGGTGGTGGGTACAGATGCCGTGGTTGTGACAGTAGTCAGTGTGACAGACGGAGGAACAGATGGCAGAGGGGTGGTTGGTGTGGGTGTGTGTGTGTGTGTGTGTTCTTACTGGCAGAGGGGTGGTTGGTGTGGGTGGTGGGTACAGATGCCGTGGTTGTGACAGTAGTCAGTGTGACAGACGGAGGAACAGATGGCAGAGGGGTGGTTGGTGTGGGTGTGTGTGTGTGTTCTTACTGGCAGAGGGGTGGTTGGTGTGGGTGGTGGGTACAGATGCCGTGGTTGTGACAGTAGTCAGTGTGACAGACGGAGGAACAGATGGCAGAGGGGTGGTTGGTGTGGGTGTGTGTGTGTGTGTGTTCTTACTGGCAGAGGGGTGGTTGGTGTGGGTGGTGGGTACAGATGCCGTGGTTGTGACAGTAGTCAGTGTGACAGACGGAGGAACAGATGGCAGAGGGGTGGTTGGTGTGGGTGTGTGTGTGTGTGTGTGTGTTCTTACTGGCAGAGGGGTGGTTGGTGTGGGTGGTGGGTACAGATGCCGTGGTTGTGACAGTAGTCAGTGTGACAGACGGAGGAACAGATGGCAGAGGGGTGGTTGGTGTGGGTGTGTGTGTGTGTGTGTGTGTTCTTACTGGCAGAGGGGTGGTTGGTGTGGGTGGTGGGTACAGATGCCGTGGTTGTGACAGTAGTCAGTGTGACAGACGGAGGAACAGATGGCCATGTGACTCGGCCGGGACACACACTCAAACCCTGCAGAGCATCGGAACAACCACAAACACATGTCCTCCTGCAGACCTGGTGGGGAGTAGGAGAGAGAAGAGGGGGAGAGGGGGAGAGGGGAGTAGGAGAGAGAAGAGGGGGAGAGGGGGAGAGGGGGAGAGAGAGAGAAGAGGGGGAGAGGGGGAGAGGGAGGAGGAGAGAGAAGAGGGGGAAGGAGAGAGGGGGGAGAGGGGGGAGTAGGAGAGAGAAGAGGGGGGAGGAGAGAGGGGGGAGAGGGGGGGAGTAGGAGAGAGAAGAGGGGGAGAGGGGGAGAGATGGGGAGAGGGGGAGTAGGAGAGAGAAGAGGGGGGAGGAGAGAGGGGGGAGAGGGGGGGAGTAGGAGAGAGAAGAGGGGGAGGAGAGAGGGGGGAGAGAGGGGGAGTAGGAGAGAGAAGAGGGGGAGAGGGGGAGAGGGGAGGAGGAGAGAAGAGGGGGAAGGAGAGAGGGGGAGAGAGGGGGAGTAGGAGAGAGAAGAGGGGAGGAGAGGGGGAGGAGGAGAGAGAAGAGGGGGAAGGAGAGAGGGGGAGAGAGGGGGGAGTAGGAGAGAGAAGAGGGGGAAGGAGAGAGGGGGAAGGGGGAGTAGGAGAGAGAAGAGGGGGGAGAGGGGGGAGAGATGGGGGAGTAGGAGAGAGAAGAGGGGGAAGGAGAGAGGGGGAGAGGGGGGTAGGAGAGAGAAGAGGGGAGGAGAGAGGGAGAGAGGGAGTAGGAGAGAGAAGAGGGGGAAGGAGAGAGGGGGAGAGGGGTAGGAGAGAGAAGAGGGGGAGGAGAGAGGGGGAGAGAGGGGGAGTAGGCGAGAGAAGAGGGGGAGGAGAGAGGGGGAGAGGGGGATAGGAGAGAGAAGAGGGGGAGGAGAGAGGGGGAGAGAGGGAGTAGGAGAGAGAAGAGGGGGAAGGAGAGAGGGGGGAGTAGGAGAGAGAAGAGGGGGGAGAGGGGAGAGAGGGGGGAGTAGGAGAGAGAAGAGGGGGAAGGAGAGAGGGGGGAGAGGGGGAGTAGGAGAGAGAAGAGGGGGGAGGAGAGAGGGGGGAGAGAGGGAGTAGGAGAGAGAAGAGGGGGAAGGAGAGAGGGGGAGAGAAGAAGAGAGAGATCTGAAACAGAAAGTGTTGAACGAAAAGCTAACAGCGTTTAATAGTTGAACAGTTCTGAGGTTCTGGAGAGCTCCCACAGAGCAGGCTTTGGTTGCAGCCCAGTTTCAACAGTTGAACAGTTCTGAGGTTCTGGAGAGCTCCCACAGAGCAGGCTTTGGTTGCAGCCCAGTTTCAACAGTTGAACTCTGAGGTTCTGGAGAGCTCCCACCGAGCAGGGTTTGGTTGCAGCCCAGTTTCAACAGTTGAACTCTGAGGTTCTGGAGAGCTCCCACCGAGCAGGCTTTGATTGCAGCCCAGTTTCAACAGTTGAACTCTGAGGTTCTGGAGAGCTCCCACAGAGCAGGGTTTGGTTGCAGCCCAGTTTCAACAGTTGAACTATAAGGTTCTGGAGAGCTCCCACAGAGCAGGATTTGGTTGCAGCCCAGTTTCAACAGTTGAACAGTTCTGAGGTTCTGGAGAGCTCCCACAGAGCAGGCTTTGGTTGCAGCCCAGTTTCAACAGTTGAACAGTTCTGAGGTTCTGGAGAGCTCCCACAGAGCAGGCTTTGGTTGCAGCCCAGTTTCAACAGTTGAACTATAAGGTTCTGGAGAGCTCCCACAGAGCAGGCTTTGGTTGCAGCCCAGTTTCAACAGTTGAACTCTGAGGTTCTGGAGAGCTCCCACCGAGCAGGGTTTGATTGCAACCCAGTACTAACACACCCAATTATACTTAGCAAGGCTTTGATGAGCAGTTCATTAGTTGAGGGGTATTAGTGCTGGGCTAAAACAAACCCCTGCCATACCCACTGACCCCCTTTACTCACCTCCCACGGTGATGTTCGTAACCTTTGAACCTCTGAAGCTCCGCCCCTCCCTGACAGCCTGGGCCAATCCGGTGCGTTCCAGCAGAGAGTCCGCCCCTGACACTCCCAGCCAGGCCAACGCTCCAGAGGTCCTAAACACCACCACACTCTGCACCGCTCGACCACTAGAGGGATAGTTTAATCAATCAATTAATCACACCACCACACTCTGAACCGCTCGACCACTAGAGGGATAGTTTAATCAATCAATTAATCACACCACCACACTCTGCACCGCACCACCACTATAGGGGATAGTTTAATCAATCAATTAATCACACCACCACACTCTGAACCGCTCCACCATCTTATTACGTTTGCAATCGCAACAAATAATCTGCTCAGACCCAAACCAAGGATGATCAAAAGCCGTGCTATAAATTCTCGGACAACCCAAAGATTCCTAGAGGCCCTTCCAGACTCCCTCCACCTACTCAAGGACGTTGGAGTACAGAAATCAGTTAACGACCTAACTGAGGATCTAAATGTAACCTTGCGTAATACCCTAGATGCAGTCACACTGCCACGCCCTGGCTCTGGGGACTCTTATATGTTGAGCCAGGGTGTGGATTTTCTATGTTTTGTTTTCTATGTTTTTTTTGGTTCTAGTTCGTTTTGATCTATGTTGGCCAGGGTGGTTCCCAATCAGAGACAGCTGTAGCTCGTTGTCTCTGATTGGGGACCATACTTAGGCAGCCTGTTTGGCACTAGTATTTTGTGGGATCTTGTTCCGTAAGGTTTTGTGTATAACCTCAGGACTTCACGTGTCGTTTGTTGTTTTGTTCGTGTTGTTGTGTAAGTACAATTAAAGTATGTACGCTTATCACGCTGCGCCTTGGTCCGCTTCATCTGTCAACGGTCGTGACACGCACCCCTAAAAACAAAAAACATTTGTCACCAGAAACTAGCTCCCTGGTATACAGAAAATACCCGAGCCCTGAAGGAAGCCTCCAGAAAAATTGGAACAGAAATGGCGCTCCACCAAACTGGAAGTCTTCCTACTAGCTTGGAAAGAAAGTACAGAGCAATATCGAAGAGCGCTCACTGCTGCTCGATCATTTTTCCAACCTAATTGAGGAGAATAAGAACAATCCAACATTTCTATTTGATACTGTCGCAAAGCTAACTAAAAAGCAACATTCAACAAGAGAGGATGCCTTTCACTTCAGCAGTTATGAATTCATGAACTTCTTCGACAAAAAGATCATGATAATTAGAAAGCAAATTACGGACTCCTCTTTGAATCTGCATATTTCTCCAAAAGCTCAGTTAATATGCTATTTAGCAGACACTTTTATCCAAAGCGACTTACAGTCATGCGTGCATACATTTTTGTGTATGGGTGGTCCCGGGGCTCGAACCCACTACCTTGGCGTTACAAGCGCCGTGCTCTACCAGCTGAGCTACAGAGGACCACAGTTGTCCTGAGTCTGCACAGAACTGCCAGGTCCTAGGATCAATGGAGACACTCAAGCGTTTTAATCCTGTATCTCTTGACACATTCATGAAAATCGTCATGCCCTCTAAACCGTCAAGCTGCATACTGGACCCTATTCCAACTAAACTACTGAAAGATCTACTTCCTGTGCTTGGTCCTCCTATGTTGAACATAATAAAAGGCTCCCTATCCACTGGATGTGAACCAAACTCACTAAAAGTGGCAGTAATAAAGCCTCTCTTAAAAAAGCCAAACCTTGACTCAGAAAATGTAAAAAACTATCGGCCTATATCGAATCTCCCATCCCTCTCAATTTTTTGGGAAAAAGCTGTTCTGCAGCAACTGACTGCATTCCTGAAGACAGAAAATGTATACGAAACGCTTCAGTCTGGTTTTAGACCCGATTATAGCACTGAGACTGCACTCTTGAAGATGGTAAATTACCTTTTAATGGCATCAAACCAAGGCTCTGCATCTGTCCTCGTGCTCCTAGACCTTAGTGCTGCTTTGACGCCATCGATCACCACATTCTTTTGGAGAGATTGGAAACCCTAATTGGTCTACACGGACAAGTTCTTGCCTGGTTTAGATCTTATCTGTCTGAAAGATATCAGTTCGTCTCTGTGGATGGTTTGTCTTCTGACAAATCAATTGTACGTTTCGGTGTTCCTCAAGGTACCATTTTAGGACCACTATTGTTTTCACGATATATTTTACCTCTTGGTGATGTCCTTCGGAAACACAATGTCAACTTTCATTGCTATGCGGACGACACACGGCTGTACATTTCGATGAAACATGGTCCTACCCTGGAAGCCTGTGTTTCAGACATAAGGAAGTGGATGGCAGCAAATGTTTTACTTTTCAACTCGGACAAAACAGAGATGCTAGTTCTAGGTCCCAAGAAACAAAGAGATCTGCTGTTGGATCTGACAATTAATCTTGATGGTTGAACAAAAAAAAACAGTGAAGGATCTCGGCGTTACTCTGGACCCTGATCTCTCTTTTGACGAACATATCAAGAATATTTGAAGGACAGCTTTTTTCCATCTTCGTAACATTGCAAAAATCTGAAACGTTTTGTCCAAAAATGATGCAGAAAAGCTAATCCATGCTTTTGTCACTTCTAGATTAGACTACTGCAATGCTCTACTCTCCGGCTACCTGGATAAAGCACAAAAATAAACTTCAGTTAGTGCTAAACACGGCTGCTAGAATCTTGACTAGAACCAAAAAATTGGATCATATTACCCCAGTACTAGCCTCTACACTGGCTTCCTGTTAAGGCTAGGGCTGATTTCAAGGTTTTACTGCTAACCTACAAAACATTACATGGGCTTGCTCCTACCTATCTCTCCGATTTGGTCCTGCCGTACATACCTACACGTACGCTACGGTCACAAGACGCAGGCCTCCTTATTGTCCCTAGAATTTCTAAGCCAACAGCTGGAGGCAGGGCTTTCTCCTATAGAGCTCCATTTTGATGGAATGGTCTGCCTATCCATGTGAGAGACGCAGACTCGGTCTCTACCTTTAAGTCTTTACTGAAGACTCATCTCATTAGGTCCTATGATTGAGTGTAGTCTGGCCCAGGGGTGCGAAGGTGAACGGAAAGGCACTGGAGCAACAAACCGCCCTTGCTGTGTCTGCCTGGCCGGCTCCCCTCTCTCCACTGGGATTCTCTGTCTCTGACCCTATTACGGGGGCTGAGTTACTGGTTTACTGGTACTTTCCATGCCGTCCCTAGGAGGGGTGCGGCACTTGAGTGGGTTGAGTCACTGACGTGATCTTCCTGTCCGGTTTGTCGCCCCCTCAGGCTCGTGCAGTGGAGGAGATCTTCGTGGGCTATACTCAGCCTTGTCTCAGGGTAGTAGGTTAGTGGTCTATTGATATCCCTCTAGTGTTGTGGGGGCTGTGCTTTGGCAACGTGGGTGGGGTTATATCCTGCCTGGTTGGCCCTGTCCGGGGGTATCATCGGATGGGGCCACAGTGTCTCCCGACCCCCCCTGTCTCAGCCTCCAGTATCTATGCTGCAATAGTCTATGTGCCGGGGGGCTAGGGTCAGTCTGTTATATCTGGTGTTCTTCTCCTGTCTTATCCAGTGTCCTGTGTGAATTTAAGTATGCTCCCTCTAATTCTCTCTCTCTCCTCCCTTCCCGGAGGACCTGAGCCCTGGGACCATGCCTCAGGACTACCTGGCCTGATGACTCCTGGCTGTCCCCAGTCCACCTGGTCCTCTCTCCCTCCCCTCCCGGAGGACCTGAGCCCTAGGACCATGCCTCAGGACTACCTGGCCTGATGACTCCTGGCTGTCCCCAGTCCACCTGGTCGTGCTGCTGCTCCAGTTTCCACTCTTCTGCCTGCGGCTATGGAACCCTGACCTGTTCACCGGACGTGCTACCTTGTCCCAGACCTGCTGTTTTCAACTCTCTCTCTCTACCGCACCTGCTATTTCAACCTCTAAATGTCCATCTATGAAAAGCCAAGTGACATTTACTCCTGATGTACTGACCTGTTGCAACCTCTACAACCACTGTGATTATTGTTTAACCCTGCTGGTCATCTATGAACGTTTGAACATCTTGGAGAACAATCTGGCCTTAATGGACACGTACTGTTATAATCTCAACCCGGCACAGCCAGAAGGGGACTGGCCACCCCTCAGAACCTGATTCCTCTAGTATGAAAAATGTATGCACTCACTAACTGCTAAATGACTAAAATGTAAAAATGTAGGTTTCTTCCTAGGTTTCTGCCTTTCTAGGGAGTTTTACCTAGCCACCATGCTTCTACATCTGCATTGCTTGCTGTTTGGGGTTTTAGGCTGGGTTTCTGTATAGCACTTTCTGACATCTGCTGATGTAAAAAGGGCTTTATAAATAAAATGTGATTGATTGATCGATCAATTAATCACACCACCACACTCTGCACTGCTCCACCACTAGAGGGATAGTTCAATCAATTAATCACACCACCACACTCCATCAGTGGCCAGTGCCCTGCTCCATCAGTGGCCAGTGCCCTGCTCCATCAGTGGCCAGTTCACTGCTCCATCAGTGGCCAGTGCACTGCTCCATCAGCGGCCAGTTCACTGCTCCATCAGCGGCCAGTTCACTGCTCCATCAGGGGCCAGTTCACTGCTCCATCAGGGGCCAGTTCACTGCTCCATCAGGGGCCAGTTCACTGCTCCATCAGTGGCCAGTTCACTGCTCCATCAGTGGCCAGTTCACTGCTCCATCAGTGGCCAGTTCACTGCTCCATCAGTGGCCAGTTCACGAAAATGGTTTTGCTCTTACAGACAGTGAGTCCCGTGGCCGTGGCTTGCTACATAAAGGGTTAGGGTTATATAAAGGGCTATATAAAGGGTTAGGGTTATATAAAGGGCTATATAAAGGGTTAGGGTTATATAAAGGGCTATATAAAGGGTTAGGGTTATATAAAGGGCTATATAAAGGGTTAGGGTTATATAAAGGGCTATATAAAGGGTTAGGGTTATATAAAGGGCTACATAAAGGGTTAGGGTTATATAAAGGGCTATATAAAGGGTTAGGGTTATATAAAGGGCTACATAAAGGGTTAGGGTTATATAAAGGGCTACATAAAGGGTTAGGGTTATATAAAGGGCTATATAAAGGGTTAGGGTTATATAAAGGGCTACATGAAGCAGACAGACAGGCATCGAGGCATTCAGTTACTGTTCGATTGAACAGACAGACAGGCATCGAGGCATTCAGTTACTGTTCCATTGAACAGACAGACAGGCATCGAGGCATTCAGTTACTGTTCGATTGAACAGACAGACAGGCATCGAGGCATTCAGTTACCGTTCGATTGAACAGACAGACAGGCATCGAGGCATTCAGTTACTGTTCGATTGAACAGACAGACAGGCATCGAGGCATTCAGTTACTGTTCGATTGAACAGACAGACAGGCATCGAGGCATTCAGTTACTGTTCGATTGAACAGACAGACAGGCATCGAGGCATTCAGTTACTGTTCCATTGAACAGACAGACAGCTATCGAGGCATTCAGTTACTGTTCGATTGAACAGACAGACAGGCATCGAGGCATTCAGTTAATGTTAGATTGAACAGACAGACAGGCATCGAGGCATTCAGTTACCGTTCGATTGAACAGACAGACAGGCATCGAGGCATTCAGTTACCGTTCGATTGAACAGACAGACAGGCATCGAGGCATTCAGTTACTGTTCCATTGAACAGACAGACAGGCATCGAGGCATTCAGTTACTGTTCCATTGAACAGACAGACAGGCATCGAGGCATTCAGTTACTGTTCCATTGAACAGACAGACAGGCATCGAGGCATTCAGTTACTGTTCCATTGAACAGACAGACAGGCATCGAGGCATTCAGTTACTGTTCCATTGAACAGACAGACAGGCATCGAGGCATTCAGTTACTGTTCCATTGAACAGACAGACAGGCATCGAGGCATTCAGTTACTGTTCCATTGAACAGACAGACAGGCATCGAGGCATTCAGTTACTGTTCCATTGAACAGACAGACAGGCATCGAGGCATTCAGTTACTGTTCCATTGAACAGACAGACAGGCATCGAGGCATTCAGTTACTGTTCCATTGAACAGACAGACAGGCATCGAGGCATTCAGTTACCGTTCCATTGAACAGACAGACAGGCATCGAGGCGTTCAGTTACCGTTCCATTGAACAGACAGACAGGCATCGAGGCATTCAGTTACTGTTCCATTGAACAGACAGACAGGCATCGAGGCATTCAGTTACCGTTCCATTGAACAGACAGACAGGCATCGAGGCATTCAGTTACCGTTCCATTGAACAGACAGACAGGCATCGAGGCATTCAGTTACCGTTCCATTGAACAGACAGACAGGCATCGAGGCATTCAGTTACTGTTCCATTGAACAGACAGACAGGCATCGAGGCATTCAGTTACCGTTCCATTGAACAGACAGACAGGCATCGAGGCATTCAGTTACCGTTCCATTGAACAGACAGACAGGCATCGAGGCATTCAGTTACTGTTCCATTGAACAGACAGACAGGCATCGAGGCATTCAGTTACCGTTCCATTGAACAGACAGACAGGCATCGAGGCATTCAGTTACTGTTCCATTGAACAGACAGACAGGCATCGAGGCATTCAGTTACCGTTCCATTGAACAGACAGACAGGCATCGAGGCATTCAGTTACCATTCCATTTAAGCAGAAAGACAGGCATCGAGGCATTCAGTTACTGTTCGATTGAACAGACAGACAGGCATCGAGGCATTCAGTTACTGTTCCATTGAACAGACAGACAGGCATCGAGGCATTCAGTTACCGTTCCATTGAACAGACAGACAGGCATCGAGGCATTCAGTTACTGTTCCATTGAACAGACAGACAGGCATCGAGGCATTCAGTTACCGTTCCATTGAACAGACAGACAGGCATCGAGGCATTCAGTTACCGTTCCATTGAAGCAGACAGACAGGCATCGAGGCATTCAGTTACTGTTCGATTGAACAGACAGACAGGCATCGAGGCATTCAGTTACCGTTCCATTGAAGCAGACAGACAGGCATCGAGGCATTCAGTTACTGTTCGATTGAACAGACAGACAGGCATCGAGGCATTCAGTTACTGTTCGATTGAACAGACAGACAGGCATCGAGGCATTCAGTTACTGTTCGATTGAACAGACAGACAGGCATCGAGGCATTCAGTTACTGTTCGATTGAGCAGACAGACAGGCATCGAGGCATTCAGTTACTGTTCGATTGAGCAGACAGACAGGCATCGAGGCATTCAGTTACCGTTCGATTGAACGTTAGAATGGACAGAACCGGTGACCTAAGTGACTCTGAGCTTGGTATGATCATCGGTGCCAGGCGCGCCGGATACAGTATCTCAGAAAAACGGCAGGCCTCCTGGGCTTTTCACGCAGGTAGGGTTTTACAGAGAATGGTGCGACAAAACATCTAGTCAGCGTCAGTCCTGTGGGCGAAAACAGAGGTCGAAAAAGAATGGCAAGAATCGTGCGAGCTAACAGGCGGGCCCCAAACAGGCAAATAACGGCGCAGTACAACAGTGGTGTGCAGAACGGTCATCTCAGGAACGCACAACTCGTCGGTCCTTGTCACAGTTGGGCTAATTGCAGCGGACGACCACAGGGTTAAGTGCCTTGCTTAAGGGCACATCGACAGATTTTTCACCTAGTCGGCTCGGGGATTAGAACCAGCGACCTTTCGGTTACTGGCACAACGCTCTTACCCACTAAGCTACCTGCCGCCCCACACCGGGTTCCACTCCTGTGAGCGTCGCGCTGACGGCAGAGTCAGGATTTGGGCGTAAGCGGCGTGAGTCCATGGCCCCCATCCTGCCTGGTGTCCTGCCACACGTTGGGCCGACATCTCTGTGGAACATTTTCCGACACCTTGTTGAATCCATGCCCCGAAGAACTCAGGCTGTTCTGGAGGCAAAGGGGGATCCAACCCGGTACTGAGTGTCTACTGGCTAGCTACCTAGCTAGCGTTAGCAATGTTGGGTGGTCAATGAGACTGAGAGCTAGCTAACCAGCTGCCAGCGGTACTAATACACTGGCAGCTGAGTGTATACTTTTGTTACAATGTTAGCTAGCTCTCAGTCTCATTGACCACCCAACGTTGCTTACGCTAGCAAGCTAGCCACTTAATATAACTTAATATAACTTTTTCGAAGTGTGTGGTAGCTAGCTAAGTTAGCCATGTTGTTAATACAACTACCGTCTGCTGTCGGCATCAAGGTATGATTTGAGAGCACTAGTTAGCTCCAAAAGTCGTTACAGCTTGGACTGCATTCTGACATTGAATTCAAGGCCGTTCAGTGGCTAACCATACTTACAAACATCATTTTACCAGGTTTACCGTGAAGCAATTTGTAATGACAGTCCACCACAACGGTACCATTGAGTTTTCTGATTGACAAGGGGTTAGTCTGTGTTTTAATTTCATTGTGTATTAGAAACACAGTCTCAATCAATTTGAAATAATCACCTGCTCCACACCCCCTGTAGGTCCTGGAACCCTGGGGCTCTCTGGAGGTAGGTCGCCACCTGCAGGATGGGAGGAGGAATTACACCGTCAACTAACTACCACAGACTGGGGGTTAATCACAGAGAACCACAATGGAAAGAAGCTGTCAAACTTTGATGTGTCCCCAATGATTTGGAATGCAGTGTATCCACTTGGGATGCGGAGTTTTAAATGGAAGATCAAGTAATAAAGGTATTGATTATGTGTTTTGTGTGTGTGTGTGTGTGTGTGTGTGTGTGTGTGTATGTGTGTGTGTGTGTGTGTGTGTGTGTGTGTGTGTGTGTGTGTGTGTATGTGTGTGTGTGTGTGTGTGTGTGTGTGTGTGTGTGTGTGTGTGTGTGTGTGTGTGTGTGTGTGTGTGTGTGTGTGTGTGTGTGTGTGTGTGTGTGTGTGTGTGTGTACCCAGGCTGTAGTGTCTTCCTCTATACCGGTGGTCAGGTCAGAGCTGCTCTCCTCCAGAATCACCTGCAGCAGCAACTCAATGGACTCTACTGGGAAACACACACTGTTAATACACACACACACAAACACACACACACACACACACACACACACTGTTAATACACACACACTGTTAATACACACACACTAAACACACACCCACCCAGTCTCCTACCTTTGATGGCAGCAGGCCGATCAGGCACGATGTAGACTCTGGGTCTGCGTGTGGAGGTGATGGTGGAGTGGGGAGGAGAGGGGGACAGGCCAGAGGACGTACCCGCCGATGGGCTGCCCTGGCTGGGGTGAGGGGCGGACCAGGGCGGGGGTCTGGTAGTCCTGAGCCTGGGGGATGACTGCGTGGTAGAGGTTGGTTGTGTTGTGGTTGTGGATGGTTGTTTTGTGGTCAGTGATGGTTCTGTTGAGGTTGGTTGTGTTGTGGTTGTGGATGGTTGTTTTGTGGTCAGTGATGGTTCTGTTGAGGTTGGTTGTGTTGTGGTTGTGGATGGTTGTTTTGTGGTCAGTGATTGTTGTGTTGTGGTGGTGACCACAGGACCGGTTGTAACGGCAGGGTAGAGGGGAGTTGTGGTCGGACCACTGGGAGCGGTCAGAGTGGTTGTGGTCGGACCACTGGGAGCGGTCAGAGTGGTTGTGGTCGGACCACTGGGAGCGGTCAGAGTGGTTGTGGTCGGACCACTGGGAGCGGTCAGAGTGGTTGTGGTCGGACCACTGGGAGCGGTCAGAGTGGTTGTGGTCGGACCACTGGGAGCGGTCAGAGTGGTTGTGGTCGGACCACTGGGAGCGGTCAGAGTGGTTGTGGTCGGACCACTGGGAGCCGGTCAGAGTGGTTGTGGTCGGACCACTGGGAGCGGTCAGAGTGGTTGTGGTCGGACCACTGGGAGCGGTCAGAGTGGTTGTGGTCGGACCACTGGGAGCGGTCAGAGTGGTTGTGGTCGGACCACTGGGAGCGGTCAGAGTGGTTGTGGTCGGACCACTGGGAGCGGTCAGAGAGGTTGTGGTCGGACCACTGGGAGCGGTCAGAGTGGTTGTGGTCGGACCACTGGGAGCGGTCAGAGTGGTTGTGGTCGGACCACTGGGAGCGGTCAGAGAGGTTGTGGTCGGACCACTGGGAGCGGTCAGAGTGGTTGTGGTCGGACCACTGGGAGCGGTCAGAGTGGTTGTGGTCGCGGTCAATACAGGATGTTCAGGATGGGTGGACAAAGCGACAGGACCAGCATTTGTGGTGGTTTGTTCCTGGAGAGGAGTGTGTGTGGGGGACCCACTGGTTGGGATGTGGAGTAAAGGGGTGTGTGTTTGGAGGGTGTGTGTAGCGTGTGTGTGTGTGACAGCGGGGGGTGTGTGTGTTTGGAGGGTGTGTGTAGCGTGTGTGTGTGTGACAGCGGGGGTGTGTGTGTTTGGAGGGTGTGTGTAGCGTGTGTGTGTGTGACAGCGGGGGGTGTGTGTGTTTGGAGGGTGTGTGTAGCGTGTGTGTGTGTGACAGCGGGGGGTGTGTGTGTTTGGAGGGTGTGTGTAGCGTGTGTGTGTGTGACAGCGGGGGTGTTGTGTGTTTGGAGGGTGTGTGTAGCGTGTGTGTGTGTGACAGCGGGGGGTGTGTGTGTTTGGAGGGTGTGTGTAGCGTGTGTGTGTGTGACAGCGGGGGGTGTGCCCGAGTCCTCGTCCGGGTCCGTCTCTGGCCGTTGTGAATCACCGTCCATCGTGGTGCTGGTCGCTGTGGTAACCAGTAGAGGTCGATCAGGAGTCAGAGGTGAGGCGGCGGTCTGGACTACATCTGCCAGAGGCAGCTCTGCTGTGGTGAATGGAGAGGGGATGAAGGGATTTGTAGTCCTGTTGTAGTCTCTGTCTCTGTCAGGACTGAGGGGTGAGGAGGAGGAGGAGGAGGAGGAGGAGGAGGGGGAAAGAGGGGAGTCAGGGAGGGTAGAGAGGAGAGGAGAGGAGGAGGAGGAGGAGGAGGAGAGAAGGGAGTCAGGGAGGGTAGAGAGGAGAGGAGAGGAGGAGGAGGAGGAGGAGGAGGAGGAGGAGGAGGAGGAGGAGGGGGAGGAGGAGGAGGAGGAGGAGGGGGAGGAGGAGGAGGAGGAGGAGGAGAGAGGGGAGTCAGGGAGGGTAGGGAGGAGAGGAGAGGAGGAGAGAGGGGAGTCAGGGAGGGTAGAGAGGAGAGGAGAGGAGGAGGAGGAGGAGGAGGAGGAGGAGGAGGAGGGGGAGGAGGGGGAGAGAGGGGAGTCAGGGAGGGTAGGGAGGAGAGGAGAGGAGGAGGAGGAGGAGGAGGAGGAGGGGGGGAGGAGGGGCAGAGAGGGGAGTCAGGGAGGGTAGGGAGGAGAGGAGAGGAGGAGGAGGAGGAGGAGGAGGAGGAGGAGGAGGAGGAGGAGGAGGAGGAGGAGGAGGAGGAGAGAGGGGAGTCAGAGAGGGTAGGGAGGAGAGGAGAGGAGGAGGAGGAGGGGAGGAGGGGGAGAGAGGGGAGTCAGGGAAGGTAGGGAGGAGAGGAGAGGAGGAGAGGAGAGGAGGAGGAGGGTGAGTCAGGGAGGGTAGGGAGGAGAGGGTTTGTGTCAGAGTGGTGTGTGATGTTAGAGTGTGTGAGGGAGATAGAGCTCCACTAGTAATGTCTGTCTCTAAAGAGATCAACGACTCTGTTCCATTAGTAATGTCTGTCTCTAAAGAGATCAATGACTCTGTTCCACTAGTAATGTCTGTCTCTAAGGAGATCAACGACTCTGTTCCATTAGTAATGTCTGTCTCTAAAGAGATCAACGACTCTGTTCCATTAGTAATGTATGCATCCAAAGAGAATGATGAATCCGTTCCACTATTGAGTTCTGTCCGGGTTGTCTGTCTTTGATTACTTCTGTCTGGATCCGGAGAGTGGGATGCAGATCTTTGACTAGTAATGTCTGGCCCAGGTAACCCCTCAGTCACACCTATCACAGGTACACTGGTCAAGCCCCGCTCGGTCTGACTCGGGGTGACCTCAGAGGTGACCTTTAACCCATCAGGGTCAGAGGTCATCCCAGGTCCCCACTCACCCCGCCATACTCTGATGCTCCTGGTGCTCCTCCGCCCAGGGGCCCCGCTCCGCTCCGTCAGCCCAGCCAGGGTGTATCGTTGTGGGGTTGGGGTCCGGCCAGGCTCCCCTGGGCCCGCGAGAGGGCTGGAGGTCAGAGAGAGAGCGAGACGCAGGGCTCTGGGGAGGGAGATGGATGGGTGTCTGTGAGAGGTGTGTATGACTGTGTGTGAGTCTGTGTGTGAGTGTGTGTGTGAGTGTGTGTGTGAGTGTGAGTGTGTGTGTGAGTGTGTGTGTGGGTCTGGATCAGGGTGGGTAACGTGTGCAGTAGCAGTCTTCTGATTGACGTTGGGTGAGGAGTGTGTGTCAGCGTGTGTGTTCATTCCGGCAGGGTCGTACCCTGTAGTGACGTGGTCAGCAAGCTGAGCAGTTCCAGACGTATCCTTTCTATTGTCTGGTTCTTCCTCAGGAAGCAGGGGGACTTCCCTATCGGCGTGCCCGGCCACGGTGAGCCCCGCCTGGGGAGAGGAGGTGGTCGACAGCCCCTGTAGGGTGGGGGTAGAACCAGGGATCCGGTCCAACTCTAAATCACCCACAAAGCTTTCAGATGGGTGAAGGCTGGCCTCACCTCCCGCTCCCATCTCACCTCCCTCACCCCTCCGTCCCCCCAGAGTCAACATGGATTTGGTCTCGTTCCGCGGAATTCCGTCGCCGTTGAAGCTTTCGGAGGAGCGTTGGACTGAAGACACACCCATCCAGGGGCCTTGACGCTCCGAGGAATTCCAGACGGCTTCCTGACCTGGAAACCACAGGAACACACACACACACACCGCACGCACGCACACACACACACACACACACACACACACACACACACACACAGCGGGTGAGGAGAGAGAGTGGAAATAATAACACAATGTGTAACAAAACAAAACCAAACACACTGACAGATTTAAACTACGGCTCATAATCATGCTGGGGACAATCAACAGTCACCATAGTAACAGCATCGACCCCTGACAGATTCACAAAGCTCAGAATAGGAGTATGATCCAGGATCAGCATTTAGGGCTCTGGTCTAAAGTGCACTACATAGGGAATAGGAGTCTGATCTAGGATCAGCATTTAGGGCTCTGGTCAAAAGTGCACTACATAGGGAATAGGAGTATGATCTAGGATCAGCATTTAGGGCTCTGGTCAAAAGTGCACTATATAGGGAATAGGAGTATGATCTGGGATCAGCATTTAGGGCTCTGGTCAAAAGTGCACTATGTAAGGAATAGGGAGCCATTTAGGGCTCTGGTCAAAAGTGCACTATATAGGGAATAGGAGTATGATCTAGGATCAGCATTTAGGGCTCTGGTCAAAAGTGCACTATATAGGGAATAGGAGTATGATCTGGGATCAGCATTTAGGGCTCTGGTCAAAAGTGCACTATATAAGGAATAGGGAGCCATTTAGGGCTCTGGTCAAAAGTGCACTATATAGGGAATAGGGTGCCATTTAGGGCTCTGGTCAAAAGTGCACTATATAGGGAATTTAGGGCTCTGGTCAAAAGTGCACTATATAAGGAATAGGGTGCCATTTAGGGCTCTGGTCAAAAGTGCACTATATAAGGAATAGGGTGCCATTTAGGGCTATGGTCAAAAGTGCACTATATAGGGAATAGGGTGCCATTTAGGGCTCTGGTCAAAAGTGCACTATATAGGGAATAGGGAGCCATTTAGGGCTATGGTCAAAAGTGCACTATATAGGGAATAGGGTGCCATTTAGGGCTCTGGTCAAAAGTGCACTATATAAGGAATAGGGTGCCATTTAGAGCTCTGGTCAAAAGTGCACCATATAAGGAATAGGGTGCCATTTAGAGCTCTGGTCAAAAGTGCACTATATAAGGAATAGGGAGCCATTTAGGGGCTCTGGTCAAAAGTGCACTATATAAGGGATAGGGTGCCATTTAGAGCTCTGGTCAAAAGTGCACTATATAAGGAATAGGGTGCCATTTAGGGCTCTGGTCAAAAGTGCACTATATAAGGAATAGGGTGCCATTTAGAGCTCTGGTCAAAAGGGCACTGTATAGGGAATAGGGTGACTAACCTGTATAGAACAGCTGTACGTTGTGTCGAGAGCTGGTGGGTCTCAGGGCCCTCCAGGTGACTACAGCTGTCCCACAGCCCAGGAGGAGAGCCCTCTCCCCGGCCACCAACCCCCGCGCTCCCGCTGGCTCCACAGAGCACCGTGACCTCCGACCCCCCGTCCACAGACACCCCCTCCAGCCGTACTGTTCCGTCAGCAGGGACATCTATGACCCAGGTGCACGCCGTGTCCAACTCCAACGGTTTCCCGGTGTTGCCGTCGTCGTAGGTGACGCTGGTGTACTCCGCCACTGGACCCGGTTGCGTGAATTTGATGGAACCGTTTTGACCCGTTGGAGGTCTATGGATCCTCCGCAGCCATGGTGCGAGGAAGCACATTTATTACCTGAGGAGAAACAGGCAGTGTTACTAGGTTACTGATAGAAACAGACCTTCCACAGTTAATCAAACATATAGACTACAGGTTACATATAGAAACAGACCTTCCACAGTTAATCAACCATATAGACTACAGGTTACTGATAGAAACAGACCTTCCACAGTTAATCAACCATATAGACTACAGGCCTGGGTTACTGATAGAAACAGACCTTCCACAATTAATCAACCATATAGACTACAGGCCTGGGTTACATATAGAAACAGACCTTCCACAGTTAATCAACCATATAGACTACAGGCCTGGGTTACATATAGAAACAGACCTTCCACAGTTAATCAACCATATAGACTACAGGTCTGGGTTACTGATAGAAACAGACCTTCCACAGTTAATCAACCATATAGACTACAGGCCTGGGTTACTGATAGAAACAGACCTTCCACAGTTAATCAACCATATAGACTACAGGCCTGGGTTACTGATAGAAACAGACCTTCCACAGTTAATCAACCATATAGACTACAGGCCTGGGTTACATATAGAAACAGACCTTCCACAGTTAATCAACCATATAGACTACAGGCCTGGGTTACATATAGAAACAGACCTTCCACAGTTAATCAACCATATAGACTACAGGCCTGGGTTACATATAGAAACAGACCTTCCACAGTTAATCAACCATATAGACTACAGGCCTGGGTTACATATAGAAACAGACCTTCCACAGTTAATCAACCATATAGACTACAGGCCTGGGTTACTGATAGAAACAGACCTTCCACAGTTAATCAACCATATAGACTACAGGCCTGGGTTACATATAGAAACAGACCTTCCACAGTTAATCAACCATATAGACTACAGGCCTGGGTTACATATAGAAACAGACCTTCCACAGTTAATCAACCATATAGACTACAGGCCTGGGTTACATATAGAAACAGACCTTCCACAGTTAATCAAACATATAGACTACAGGCCTGGGTTACAAATAGAAACAGACCTTCCACAGTTAATCAACCATATAGACTACAGGCCTGGGTTACATATAGAAACAGACCTTCCACAGTTAATCAACCATATAGACTACAGGCCTGGGTTACATATAGAAACAGACCTTCCACAGTTAATCAACCATATAGACTACAGGCCTACTGAGACAATGGAGATTCAAAATACATGATTTCACTCATTCAAACTACACTGTAGGCTTCACTGATGGTTCATTGATTGATTGATTTTATTAGACAATAATAATACAAAAAATGATAAAAACTGTCTAGGACAATAAAGTCACCCACTGATAGAAATAGACGTTTCTAAAGTTAATAACTGTCACTCCCCCCAAAACAACTACCGTTGAGGACATTGTCAACCCCCCCGAGCCTCTCCTCCTCTGGCCTCTCCTGTAATCTCATTTGTTTGGTTAACTGTAGCTCAGCTGGTAGAGCACGGCGCTTGTAACGCCAGGGTAGTGGGTTCGAACCCCGGGACCACCCATACACACACAAAAAAAATGTATGCACGCATGACTGTTAGTCGCTTTGGATAAAAGCGTCTGCTAAATGGCATATTATTATTATTATTATTAACCGCCACTCGCTATAAAGTCCAGCCACATTCCTCAGCATATAGGTAGATACAGTAACCCACTGTCCTACTGTACTTCCCACTCAGACAAAAGGTTCTCTGTAAAAAAAAAAAAAAAAGCGAATTAACTATTTTGTCCCAAAGAGTGTAGCTTAGTGACAGTCCTACCGTACAGAAACAGCATGTTTAGTCAACAATCTAAAGATAATATACAACATTTTAGTGTTTAAATACCTATAGCCTTCTCACTGCTCCCAGGGTTCAGTTCAGGCCTTAAAGATAACATTTTAGTGTTTAAATACCTATAGCCTTCTCACTGCTCCCAGGGTTCAGTTCAGGCCTATCCACACCTATTTTCTTACGCAATTGTCAAATATTTCTCCCCATGTAGCTCAGTTGGTAGAGCATGGCGCTTGCAACGCCAGGGTTGTGGGTTCGTTTCCCACGGGGGAGGGGGGGCAGTATGGGAAATGTATGCACTCACTAACTGTTAAGTCGCTCTGGATAAGAGCGTCTGCTAAATGACTAAAAAATGTTTAAAAAAAATTTATATATATATATATATATATATATAAAGATAAAATATGTAATGTCTTACCTGTGGTGTAAATAAAGAGAAGCAGGAATCCCAAGCCAGAGATGAGTCGCCGCATCTTGTGTCTGTACACATTTCAGTGACCGTTGGTCCAATAATTCCATACAGGCGGCTGAGGTCAGGAGAGAGCCGTGCGGTGCGTAATGGTTACCAGTCCTCAATCTGTCCAAGACGCGCCGACAAAAAAACAAGACCAAGAGAAAGCCTTGATCTCACTTTTCTCCTCCCAGCCGAGTCTCCTGGCCGTCCCAGAGAAGAGAAGTGAACAAGGCTGGAATTTCCCTTCTCATCTTTTCCGCTCTCTCTCTCTGTCCGTCTCTAACGGAAACCAGAGTGTTGTCAGCGGTAAAGACAGCCTGTAAATGAGACGCACATGCGTGTTTGTGTATGTGTGCATGGAGGGGCTGTGTATGTGTGTGTGTGAGAGAGAGAGAAAGAGAGAGAGAGAGAGAGAGAGAGAAAGAGGCAGAGATAGAGGGGTTGCAGTAGTACTGGGGTGGAGCCATCTGACCACCATTAGTGCGCTCCTCGCTGCGGTTCCTGTGGTGCAGGGGAGTTGTGGGGGGTGGAGACAGGCGGACCATAGTGATCACCACGCGGGTGCGCTGCTCTGTTTTAACACACCGTTTAAACGTTGAGAAGGAAGCCGTTAGCTTTAAATGGGACAGGAGGAGATGGTTTAAACGGTGAGCAGGAAGCCGTTAGCTTTAAATGGGACAGGAAGAGATGGAAGCTACTAGCTAAAGAGCAGGTAATGAGTATCAGTTGGCATTGAGGAGTTTACCGCACCAGTCACTGGCTTCATTAATAAGTGCAACGTCATCCCCACAGTGACCGTACATACATACCCCCAAACAGAAGCCACGGATTACAGGCAACATCCGCACTGAGCTAAAGGCTAGAGGTGCCGCTTTCAAGGAGTGGGACACTAACCCAGACGCTTATAAGACAACAGTATACTGCTGCTACTGTCTATTATCTATCCTGTTGCCTAGTCACTTTACCCCTACCTACAGTATACTGCTGCTACTGTCTATTATCTATCCTGTTGTCTAGTCACTTTACCCCTACCTACAGTATACTGCTGCTACTGTCTATTATCTATCCTGCTGTCTAGTCACTTTACCCCTACCTACAGTATACTGCTGCTACTGTCTATTATCTATCCTGTTGTAGCAGTTCGCTGCTCTGGCACCCCAATGGTGGAACAAGCTCCCTCACGACGCCAGGACAGCGGAGTCACTCACCACCTTCCTGAGACATTTGAAACCCCACCTCTTTAAGGAACACCTGGGATAGGATAAAGTAATCCTTCTACCCCACCCCCCCCAAAAAAAAAAAAAAAAAAAGTATAATTGTAAAGTGGTTATCCCACTGGCTATAGGGTGAATGCACCAATTTGTAGTCGCTCTGGATAAGAGCGTCTGCTAATGACGTAAATGTGCCCTTGAGCAAGGCACTTAACCCTAATTGCTCCTGTAAGTCGCTCTGGATAAGAGCGTCTGCTAAATGACTAAAATGTAAATGTAAATGTAGTCCCTTTACCCCTACCTACAGTATACTGCTGCTACTGTCTATTATATATCCTGTTGTCTAGTCACTTTACCCCTACCTACAGTATACTGCTGCTACTGTCTATTATCTATCCTGTTGCCTAGTCACTTTACCCCTACCTACAGTATACTGCTGCTACTGTCTATTATCTATCCTGTTGCCTAGTCACTTTACCCTACCTACAGTATACTGCTGCTACTGTCTATTATCTATCCTGTTGCCTAGTCACTTTACCCCTACCTACAGTATACTGCTGCTACTGTCTATTATCTATCCTGTTGCCTAGTCACTTTACCCCTACCTACAGTATACTGCTGCTACTGTCTATTATCTATCCTGTTGCCTAGTCACTTTACCCCTACCTACAGTATACTGCTGCTACTGTCTATTATCTATCCTGTTGCCTAGTCACTTTACCCCTACCTACAGTATACTGCTGCTACTGTCTATTATCTATCCTGTTGTCTAGTCACTTTACCCCTACCTACAGTATACTGCTGCTACTGTCTATTATCTATCCTGTTGTCTAGTCACTTACCCCCCTACCTACAGTATACTGCTGCTACTGTCTATTATCTATCCTGTTGTCTAGTCCCTTACCCCTACCTACAGTATACTGCTGCTACTGTCTATTATCTATCCTGTTGTCTAGTCCCTTTACCCCTACCTACAGTATACTGCTGCTACTGTCTATTATCTATCCTGTTGTCTAGTAACTTTACCCCCTACCTACAGTATACTGCTGCTACTGTCTATTATCTATCCTGTTGTCTAGTCACTTTACCCCTACCTACAGTATACTGCTGCTACTGTCTATTATCTATCCTGTTGTCTAGTCACTTCACCCCTACCTACAGTATACTGCTGCTACTGCTCTATTATCTATCCTGTTGCCTAGTCACTTTACCCCCTACCTACAGTATACTGCTGCTACTGTCTATTATCTATCCTGTTGCCTAGTCACTTTACCCCTACCTACACAGTATACTGCTGCTACTGTCTATTATCTATCCTGTTGTCTCACTCTACACCCTACCTACAGTATACTGCTGCTACTGTCTATTATCTATCCTGTTGTCTAGTCACTTTACCCCTACCTACAGTATACTGCTGCTACTGTCTATTATCTATCCTGTTGCCTAGTCACTTACCCCTACCTACAGTATACTGCTGCTACTGTCTATTATCTATCCTGTTGTCTAGTCCCTTTACCCCTACCTACAGTATACTGCTGCTACTGTCTATTATCTATCCTGTTGTCTAGTCACTTTACCCCTACCTACAGTATACTGCTGCTACTGTCTATTATCTATCCTGTTGTCTAGTCCCTTTACCCCTAGCTACAGTATACTGCTGCTACTGTCTATTATCTATCCTGTTGTCTAGTAACTTTACCCCTACCTACAGTATACTGCTGCTACTGTCTATTATCTATCCTGTTGTCTAGTCCCTTTACCCCTACCTACAGTATACTGCTGCCACTGTCTATTATCTATCCTGTTGTCTAGTCCCTTTACCCCCTACCTACAGTATACTGCTGCTACTGTCTATTATCTATCCTGTTGTCTAGTCACTTTACCCCTACCTACAGTATACTGCTGCTACTGTCTATTATCTATCCTGTTGTCTAGTCACTTTACCCTACCTACAGTATACTGCTGCTACTGTCTATTATCTATCCTGTTGTCTAGTCACTTTACCCCCTACCTACAGTATACTGCTGCTACTGTCTATTATCTATCCTGTTGTCTAGTCACTTTACCCCTACCTACAGTATACTGCTGCTACTGTCTATTATCTATCCTGTTGTCTAGTCCCTTTACCCCTACCTACAGTATACTGCTGCTACTGTCTATTATCTATCCTGTTGTCTAGTCACTTTACTCCCTACCTACAGTATACTGCTGCTACTGTCTATTATCTATCCTGTTGTCTAGTCACTTTACCCCTACCTACAGTATACTGCTGCTACTGTCTATTATCTATCCTGTTGTCTAGTCACTTTACCCCCTACCTACAGTATACTGCTGCTACTGTCTATTATCTATCCTGTTGTCTAGTCACTTTACCCCCTACCTACAGTATACTGCTGCTACTGTCTATTATCTATCCTGTTGCCTAGTCCCTTTACCCCTACCTACAGTATACTGCTGCTACTGTCTATTATCTATCCTGTTGTCTAGTAACTTTACCCCTACCTACAGTATACTGCTGCTACTGTCTATTATCTATCCTGTTGTCTAGTCACTTTACCCCTACCTACAGTATACTGCTGCTACTGTCTATTATCTATCCTGTTGTCTAGTAACTTTACCCCTACCTACAGTATACTGCTGCTACTGTCTATTATCTATCCTGTTGTCTAGTCACTTTACCCCTACCTACAGTATACTGCTGCTACTGTCTATTATCTATCCTGTTGTCTAGTCACTTTACCCCTACCTACAGTATACTGCTGCTACTGTCTATTATCTATCCTGTTGTCTAGTCACTTTACCCCTACCTACAGTATACTGCTGCTACTGTTCTATTATCTATCCTGTTGTCTAGTCACTTTACCTACCTACAGTATACTGCTGCTACTGTCTATTATCTATCCTGTTGCCTAGTCACTTTACCCCCTACCTATAGTATACTGCTGCTACTGTCTATTATCTATCCTGTTGTCTAGTCCCTTTACCCTACCTACAGTATACTGCTGCTACTGTCTATTATCTATCCTGTTGTCTAGTCACTTTACCCCCTACCTACAGTATACTGCTGCTACCTGTCTACTATCCTGTTGTCTAGTCCCTTTACCCCTAGCTACAGTATACTGCTGCTACTGTCTATTATCTATCCTGTTGTCTAGTAACTTTACCCCTACCTACAGTATACTGCTGCTACTGTCTATTATCTATCCTGTTGTCTAGTCCCTTTTACCCTACCTACAGTATACTGCTGCTACTGTCTATTATCTATCCTGTTGTCTAGTCACTTTACCCCACCACAGTATACTGCTGCTACTGTCTATTATCTATCCTGTTGTCTAGTCACTTTACCCCTACCTACAGTATACTGCTGCTACTGTCTATTATCTATCCTGTTGTCTAGTCACTTTACCCCACCCACAGTATACTGCTGCTACTGTCTATTATATATCCTGTTGTCTAGTCACTTTACCCCCTACCTACAGTATACTGCTGCTACTGTCTATTATCTATCCTGTTGTCTAGTCACTTTACCCCTACCTACAGTATACTGCTACTGTCTATTATCTATCCTGTTGTCTAGTCACTTTACCCCTACCTACAGTATACTGCTGCTACTGTCTATTATCTATCCTGTTGTCTAGTCACTTTACCCCCTACCTACAGTATACTGCTGCTACTGTCTATTATCTATCCTGTTGTCTAGTCCCTTTACCCCTACCTACAGTATACTGCTGCTACTGTCTATTATCTATCCTGTTGTCTAGTCACTTTACCCCTACCTACAGTATACTGCTGCTACTGTCTATTATCTATCCTGTTGTCTAGTCACTTTTCCCCCTACCTACAGTATACTGCTGCTACTGTCTATTATCTATCCTGTTGTCTAGTCCCTTTACCCCCTACCTACAGTATACCGCGCTACTGTCTATTATCTATCCTGTTGTCTAGTCACTTTACCCTCTACCTACAGTATAGCTGCTACTGTCTATTATCACCTGTTGTCTAGTCCCTTTACCCCTACCTACAGTATACTGCTGCTACTGTCTATTATCTATCCTGTTGTCCAGTCACTTTACCCCTACCACAGTATACTGCTGCTACTGTCTATTATCTATCCTGTTGCCTAGTCACTTTACCCCTACCTACAGTATACTGCTGCTACTGTCTATTATCTATCCTGTTGTCTAGTCACTTTACCCCTACCTACAGTATACATACAAGCCGCACACAAGTCTAAGATCACATACCAAGACCAAGCGTTGGCTGGAATGATTAATCACCTTCACCATCTGGCAGTCCGACAGACAAATCTGGGTTTGCGGATGCCAGAACGCTGCCTGCCCCAATGGATAGTGCCAACTGTAAAGTTTGGTGGAGGAGGAATAATGGTCTGGGGCTGTTTTTCATGGTTCGGCTAGGCCCTTATTTCCAGTGAAGATAAATCTTAGTGCTAGAGCAGACAATGACATTCTAGACGCATTCTGTGCTTCCAACTTTGTGGCAACAGTTTGGGGAAAGCCTTTCCTGTTTCAGCATGACAATGCCCCCTGCATAAAGTGAGGTCCATACAGACATGGTTTGTCAAGATCGATGGGAAGAACTTCACTGGCCTGCACAGAGCCCTGACCTCAACCCCATCCACTGGGATGAATTGGAACGCCAACTGCGAGCCAGGCCTAATCGTCCGAACATCAGTGCCCAACCTCACTAATGCTCTTGTGGCTGAATGGAAGTAAGTCCCCGCAGCAATGTTCCAACATCTAGTGGAAAGCCTTCCCAGAAGAGTGGAGGCTGTTATAGCAGCAAAGGGGGACCAACTCCATATTAATGCCCATGATTTTGGAATGAGATGTTCGACGAGCAGGTGTCCACATACTTTCGGCTTGGGACTACCATATATATATAAGGATCAACAGGAAATATGCTCATTAAACATTAAACATTAGGGGATTTACCTGACCTAAAACAAATATTGGTAGACCGAGAGTAGTTTGTTCTTATGGAGCAAAGTACAGAGAGTGTCACGTTTGTTGAATGACGGGTCAGACCAAAGCGCAGCGTGATATGCGTACATGTTCATAGTCTCCTGAGTGGCGCAGTGGTCTAAGGCACCGATCGCAGTGCTAACTGTGCCACTAGAGATCCTGGTTCAAATCCAGGCTCTGTCGCAGCCGGCCGCAACCGGGAGACTCATTGGCGGTGCACAATTGGCCCAGCGTCGTCCAGGGTAGGGGAGGGATTGGCCGGCAGGGATGTAGCTCAGTTGATAGAGCATGTGCGTTTGCAACGCCAGGGTTGTGGGTTTGATTCGACGGGGGCCAGTATAAAAAAATATATATGTATTCACTAACTGTAAGCCGCTCTGGATAAGAGCGTCTACTAAAATGTAAATGTAAAAATGTTTATTTAACCCATAAACACACGACGATAAACGAAACGCGAGGCCCAAAGGAAGTACACACAACAAACCCCACACGGAACAAGATCCCACAACTCAACAGTGCCAATAGGCTGCCTAACTGATCCCCCAATCAGAGACAACGAGCGACAGCTGCGCTCTGACTGGGAACCACACCGCCAACATAGAACTACACATACTAGATAAACCACACAGAATACACCAACATAGAATAAACCACACCCTGACTCAACATATACGAGTCCCCCTGAGTCAGGGCGTGATAGCACCCCCCCATAAGGGCCAGGGCAGGGGCTGGGTGGGCATCTCCGTTCCCCTCAGGGCGTGACAGCACCCCCCCCATAACAGGGCAGGGGCTGGGGTGGGCATTCCGCTTCTCTTAGGGGTGATCAGCACCCCCCATAACAGGGTAGGGGCTGGGTGGGCATCCGTTCCTCTCAGGGCGTGCAGAGAGATCCTTGATGAAAACCTGCTCCAGAGCGCTCAGAACCTTAGACTGGGGGGTGAGTCGATTGGCTCGAAAATTTTTAAAAAATTGTTTTTTTCCCATTGTGATGTCACGAGAGCTACACAGCTTTCAGGGATTGTTCAAGTAGTGCAAGGAGACCAGGTTCAACCAAAACAAGGATTTTATTAAAGGTTTTGGGAAACTAAAAGTATAACACAATACTGTTTCGGGTGGCTCTTGAAGGGTTAACAGTTCAGGGATGCCCTTCCACATCCAAAATCATAACTCTCCCTCGCTTCAAATAACTTTTCCCCAGTCTTACTGTATTCCACGGGGCTGCAGCTAGTGGCCGACCCAGCAAAAACGCCCTTCCAAATGCTTCCCACACGTATTTCCACAGGTGCATATATCCAAAGGTGAGTATTTCCCAAAGGTAAGTATCTCCAAATCCTTATATTCCCATGGAAGTGGACGTGCAGCACTCTTGTCCCCAGAGAGCCCAGCCTGGGAGACCGTGCCTCCTCCCTTCCACAAACCTTCAGCTCATCAGCTCCTGGATTGGTTTCCAGCTGCGTGGGAAGATTGGCCATAGAGGGTTGGAGCTCCCGACCATACCAGCAGATGGAGCCAAGCAGGTGTCTGGGTTTGCAGCCATCTCAGGGGTATGTAACGGCCCCTCCAGGACACAGCTTGTGACATCACACATCTTCGGACCGACGCCCTCGGGCGGGTAAAGGCAGCGCAAGAGGCATCACGCGGGAGAGGGCGCCCGACGCGGTGCCAATGCTTTTCAACTCCTCCACCTCTAGGACCAGGGACCCCAGCCTCCTGTTGTCTCTCCTTGAGTTTCTTACTGAACGCATCAGCCTTGGTTTTAGCAGAGTTTAGCTTCTGTTGAGCAGCTTTCAGTTCCTTCTCTCTCTCTGCCTCGCATTTTCATCTTGTTCTCCAACACCTTGTACTTCTCCTCTGCTCTTTTGGACCTCCTTACTACTGCAAGCAGGGTCTCCTCACACTCCTCGATGGTCCTGCGCAGCCTTCCTCCAGCTCCTCCTGTTGCTTAGGGAAGGAAGCTTGTTGGAGTTTAGCCTGGAGGATATCTAACTCTTCTGTCTTCATGTCTAACTGTTGCTTGTAACAAACGATACCTCTAGCGTGTCAGACCAGACGGTTCTTTGTCCAGATTCCGCAGCTCCGCCTCTGTGGTCGGTTGGGCACCGCCACCCTACCAGAGCCGGGCGGGAGTGGAGTAACTCCGAGGATTGCACCGGAGCCTTCCCAGGATGAGTCTTGCCTCTCCGCTTTCCGAGGCACCGTTTCCTCTCCTGAGACTCTCTCAGAGTGGGTAAAAGGCTGGGCAGTTCGGCCCAATTAGGGACAGGGACGGGGAGGGAACCAACCACCCCGCCGCCGTGTGTATGGTTCCGTGGTGTGGCCCGGCCAGTTCAGTAATGGGGTATTCTCTGGTGTCCCCATGGACACAGGAAACTGGGAGGACTTTCCCCGGGGTCGGACACGCTGGGCTCCACCAAATCCCACAGCACCAGGGTGGCCCGGCAACACTTCAGAATCCAGTAAGGCCTCCACATCATGGTGATTCACGGTTACTGCAGGTGGGGGGTCATCTGGCCGCCATCTACACTCCCAAGAGCGAGGCAAAATCGTGTGTGTGGGTGTGAGCTGGAGGACTCCGCAGTGGGCATAGGTTCATCGGCTGGTTTTCACACTGCCGGGAGATATGTCCCATCTCCCCACACCGGTAACACTGTCGAAGCCCTCCTGGTGTACTCTTGGACCCGCCTGGTTTCTGGCTCCCTGGAGCCGGGATAAGTCCTGACGTGGGCTGGGTTCGAGCCTGGCTTTGGGGGTTCTTCCGATTTGTGGTGGGGCCGCACTTCTGGGGTCTTTTTCGGGAAGCATTCAGCATCTCCGCTGTGGCCTGGTACTTTTCCACAGCTTCCACGGTCAGATCAGCCGTGGCCAAGGGTGATGAGAACCGCTTTTGCCCCATAAGGCAGGGCGCGAGGTAACGATCCACCACAACGGCCTCCACCACCGCCCGGCTGCTGTATTCCTCTGCGGATCCAGCCATTTCCTTGCGATTCGGACAAGTTCATGCATCTGCGCCTCGAGGAGGTTGGACTGTGGAAGGTCCAACTGTGAAAGCGCTGGGCCAAAGTACCAAACTTTGTGAGTCCATATCTGCTGAGAGGATCTCAGACTTCAGGGGCATCATAGTCAGTAACCTGGTCAGGGCCCAGGTCCCGGACAGCATTCAGCGATTCCCGTTAGAAAGGGGGCTAACAGACCAACCCACTGCTGCTTGGGCCAGGCTTCCTAGTGGCCGTGCGGGCCTCAAATGCATGCAGGTAGTGCCTCCAATGTCATCGGTAGCTCCCATCTTAGATATAAAGTCACTTGCCTTTATTGGGCGGGTATTTTGGACCACCCTCTGTCTCTGCAAACTGCAATTCCTCTGCCTTCAGAAGGGTTGGCTTTCTTTTGTTCCTCCAAGAGAGCCACGCTTGTTTGCATCTGGGCTTTGCTGGCCAGCAACAAGGGCTTTCAATATGTCCTCCATTTCAGTCGGGCGGGAAGCCTACGGCCAACTTGGAAAACTGGGTGATCAAACCTTCGGGTATCCTCCTTGACATGCACTATTAACGCTGAGCGTGCCGTGTATTCTCCACCATCTGTGTCCGAGAGGCTACACAGCTTGTCAGCGGGGATTGCTCAAGTAGTGCAAGGAGACCAGGTTCAACCAAAACAAGGATTTTATTAAAGGTTTTGGGAAACTAACGCAAGCATAACACAAACTGTTCTTGGTGGCCGAAGGGTTACCAGTTCAGGATGCCTTTCCACATCCAAAATCATAACTGCAAATAACTTTTCCCAGTTTACTGTAGGCCAGAAGCTAGTGGCCAAACAGCAAAAACGTCCTTCCAAATGTCCCACACGTATTTCCACAGGTGCATATATCCAAAGGTGAGGGTTTCCAAAGGTAAGTATCTCCAAATCCTTATATTCCTCATGGAAGTGGACGTGCAGCACTCTTGTCCTCCAGAGAGCCCAGCCTGGAGACCGTGTCTCTTCCCTTCCACAAACCTTCAGCTCATCAGCTCCTGGATTGCTTTCAGCTAGCGTGGGAAGATTGGCCATAGAGGGTTGGAGTTCCCGACCATACCAGCAGATGGAGCCATGGAGCTGTCTGGGCTTGCAAGCCATCTCAGGGGGATGTAACGCCCCTCCAGGACACAGCCTCTCGTGACATCACAC
>NW_025537199.1:0-39619 GCF_020615455.1 Coregonus clupeaformis | reverse complement strand
TCCTAAACACAACCCACCATCACTGTGTCTCATGTTAATACTACTCCTAAACACAACCCACCATCATTGTGTCTCATGTTAATACTACTCCTAAACACAACCCACCATCACTGTATCTCATGTTAATACTACTCCTAACCACAACCCACCATCACTGTGTCTCATGTTAATACTACTCCAAACACAACCCACTGTCACTGTATCTCATGTTTAACTACTCCTAAACACAACCCACTGTCACTGTGTCTCAGGTTAATACTACTCCTAAACACAACACACCATCACTGTGTCTCAGGTTAATACTACTCCTAAACACAACCCACCATCACTGTGTCTCATGTTAATACTACTCCTAAACACAACCCACCATCACTGTGTCTCATGTTAATACTACTCCTAAACACAACCCACCATCACTGTGTCTCATGTTAATACTTACTCCTAAACACAACCCACCATCACTGTGTCTCATGGTTAATACTACTCCTAAACACAACCCACCATCACTGTGTCTCATGTTAATACTTACTCCTAAATACAACCCACCGTCACTGTGTCTCATGTTAATACTACTCTAAACACAACCCACCATCACTGTGTCTCATGTTAATACTACTCCTAAAACAACCCACCATCACTGTGTCTCATGTTAATACTACTCCCTAAACACAACCCTACCATCACTGTGTCTCATGGTTAATACTACTCCTAAACACAACCCACCATCACTGTGTCTCGTGTTACAATACTACTCCTAAACACACTCCACCATCACTGTGTCTCATGTTAATACTACTCCTAAAACACAACCCACCATCCTGTATCTCATGTTAATACTACTCCTAACCACAACCCACCATCACTGTGTCTCATGTTAATACTACTCCTAACCACAACCCACCATCACTGTGTCTCATGTTAATACTACTCCTAACCATAACCCACCGTCACTGTGTCTCATGTTATTACTACTCCTAAACACAACCCACTGTCACTGTGTCTCAAGTTAATACTATTCCTAAACACAACCCACCATCACTATGTCTCATGTTAATATCTCCTAAACACAACCCACCATCACTGTGTCTCATGTTAATACTACTCCTAAACACAACCCACCATCACTGTGTCTCATGTTAATACTACTCTAACCCCCAACTGTGTCTTAGTGTTAATACTACTCCTAAACACAACCCTACCATCACTGTGTCTCATGTTAATACTACTCCTAAGCACAACCCCACCATCACTGTGTCTCATGTTAATACTACTCTAAACACAACCCACCTTCACTGTGTCTCTTGTTAATACTACTCCTAAACACAACCCACTGTCACTGTGTCTCATGTTAATACTACTCCTAAACACAACCCACCATCACTGTGTTTCATGTTAATACTACTCCAAACACAACCACCGTCACTGTGCCTCATGTTAATATTACTCCTAAACACAACCCACCGTCACTGTGCCTCATGTTAATACTACTCCTAAACACAACCCACCATCACTGTGTCTCATGTTAATACTACTCCTAAACACAACCCACCGTCACTGTGTCTCATGTTAATACTACTCCTAAACACAACCCACCATTACTGTTGTCTCATGTTAATACTACTCCTAAACACAACCCACCGTCACTGTGTCTCATGTTAATACTACTCCTAAACACAACCCACCGTCACTGTGTCTCATGTTAATACTACTCCTAAACACAACCCACCGTCACTGTGTCTCATGTTAATACTACTCCTAAACACAACCCACCGTCACTCTGTCTCAGGGTTAATACTACTCCTAAACACAACCCACCTTCACTGTGTCTCATGTTAATACTACTCCTAAACACAACCCACCATCACTGTGTCTTGTGTTAATACTACTCCTAAACACAACCCACCATCACTGTGTCTCATGTTAATACTACTCCTAAACACAACCCACCATCACTGTGTCTCATGTTAATACTGCTCCTAAACACAACCCACCGTCACTGTGTCTCATGTTAATACTATCTCCTAAACACAACCCACCATCACTGTGCCTCATGTTAATACTACTCCTAAACACAACCTACCGCCACTGTGTCTCATGTTAATACTACTCCTAAACACAACCCACCATCACTGTGTCTCATGTTAATACTACTCCTAAACACAACCCACCATCACTGTGCCTCATGTTAATACTACTCCTAACCCCAACTCTGTCTCAGGGTTAATATTACTCCTAAACACAACCTACCATCACTGTGTCTCATGTTAATACTACTCCTAAACACAACCCACCATCACTGTGTCTCGTGTTAATACTACTCCTAAACACAACCCACCATCACTGTGCCTCATGTTAATACTACTCCTAAACACAACCCACCGTCACTGTGTCTCATGTTAATACTACTCCTAAACACAACCCACCATCACTGTGTCTCATGTTAATACTACTCCTAACCCCAACTCTGTCTCCAGGGTTAATACTACTCCTTAACACAACCTACCATCCACTGTGTCTCATGTTAATACTACTCCTAAACACAACCCACCATCACTGTGTCTCATGTTAATACTACTCCTAAACACAACCCACCGTCACTGTGTCTCAGGTTAATACTACTCCTAAACACAACCCACCGTCACTGTGTCTCATGTTAATACTACTCCTAAACACAACCCACCATCACTGTGTTCTCATGTTAATACTACTCCTAAACACAACCCACCATCACTGTGTCTCATGTTAATACTACTCCTAAACACAACCCACCATCACTGTGTCTCATGTTAATACTACTCCTAAACACAACCCACCATCACTGTGTCTCATGTTAATACTACTCCTAAACACAACCCACCGTCACTGTGTCTCATGTTAATACTACTCCTAAACACAACCCACCATCACTGTGCCTCGTGTTAATACTACTCCTAACCCCCAACTCTGTCTCAGGGTTAATATTACTCCTAAACACAACCTACCATCACTGTGTCTCATGTTAATACTACTCCTAAACACAACCCACCATCACTGTGTTCTCATGTTAATACTACTCCTAAACACAACCCACCATCACTGTGTCTCATGTTAATACTACTACAAACCAACCCACACTGTGTTCATGTATATACTACTCTAAACACAACCCTACCATCACTGTGTCTCGTGTTAATACTACTCCTAAACACAACCCACCATCACTGTGTCTCATGTTAATACTACTCCTAAACCAACCCACCATCACTGTGTCTCATGTTAATACTACTCCTAAACACAACCCACCATCACTGTGTCTCATGTTAATACTACTCCTAAACACAACCCACCATCACTGTGTCTCATGTTAATACTACTCCTAAACACAACCCACCATCACTGTGTCTCATGTTAATACTACTCCTAAACACAACCCACCATCACTTATTCTCATGATAATACTACTCCTAAACACAACCCACCATCACTGTGTCTCATGTTAATACTACTCCTAAACACAACCCACCATCACTGTGTCTCATGTTAATACTACTCCTAAACACAACCCACCATCACTGTGTCTCGTGGTTAATACTACTCCTAAACACAACCCACCATCACTGTGTCTCATGTTAATACTACTCCTAAACACAACCCACCGTCACTGTGTCTCATGTTAATACTACTCCTAAACACAACCCACCATCTACTGTGTCTCATGTTAATACTACTCCTAAACACAACCCACCGTCACTGTGTCTCATGTTAATACTACTCCTAAACACAACCCACCGTCACTGTGTCTCATGTTAATACTACTCCTAAACACAACCCACCATCACTGTGTCTCATGTTAATACTACTCCTAAACACAACCCACCGTCACTGTGTCTCATGTTAATACTACTCCTAAACACAACCCACCGTCACTGTGTCTCATGTTAATACTACTCCTAAACACAACCCACCGTCACTGTGTCTCGTGTTAATACTACTCCTAAACACAACCCACCGTCACTGTGTCTCATGTTAATACTACTCCTAAACACAACCCACCATCACTGTGTCTCATGTTAATACTACTCCTAAACACAACCCACCGTCACTGTGTCTCATGTTAATACTACTCCTAAACACAACCCACTGTCACTGTGTCTCATGGTTAATACTACTCCTAAACACAACCCACCGTCACTGTGTCTCATGTTAATACTACTCCTAAACACAACCCACCGTCACTGTGTCTCATGTTAATACTACTCCTAAACACAACCCACCATCACTGTGTCTCATGTTAATACTACTCCTAAACACAACCCACCATCACTGTGTCTCAGGTTAATACTACTCCTAAACACAACCCACCATCACTGTGTCTCATGTTAATACTACTCCTAAACACAACCCACCATCACTGTGTCTCATGTTAATACTACTCCTAAACACAACCCACCGTCACTGTGTCTCATGTTAATACTACTCCTAAACACAACCCACCATCACTGTGTCTCGTGTTAATACTTACTCCTAAACACAACCCACCATCACTGTGTCTCATGTTAATACTACTCCTAACCCCCAACTCTGTCTCAGGGTTAATATTACTCCTAAACACAACCTACCATCACTGTGTCTCATGTTAATACTACTCCTAAACACAACCCACCATCACTGTGTCTCATGTTAATACTACTCCTAAACACAACCCACCATCACTGTGTCTCATGTTAATACTACTCCTAAACACAACCCACCGTCACTGTGTCTCATGTTAATACTACTCCTAAACACAACCCACCATCACTGTGTCTCATGTTAATACTACTCCTAAACACAACCCACCATCACTGTGTCTCTGGGTTAATACTACTCCTAAACACAACCCACCGTCACTGTGTCTCATGTTAATGCTACTCCTAAACACAACCCACCGTCACTGTGTCTCATGTTAATACTACTCCTAAACACAACCCACCGTCACTGTGTCTCATGTTAATACTACTCCTAAACACAACCCACCGTCACTGTGTCTCATGTTAATACTACTCCTAAACACAACCCACCATCACTGTGTCTCATGTTAATACTACTCCTAAACACAACCCACCGTCACTGTGTCTCAGTGTTAATACTACTCCTAAACACAACCCACCATCACTGTGTCTCATGTTAATACTACTCCTAAACACAACCCACCATCACTGTGTCTCATGTTAATACTACTCCTAAACACAACCCACCATCACTGTGTCTCATGTTAATACTACTCCTAAACACAACCCACCATCACTGTGTCTCATGTTAATACTACTCCTAAACACAACCCACCATCACTGTGATCTCGTGTTAATACTGCTCCTAAACACAACCCACCATCACTGTGTCTCGTGTTAATACTACTCCTAAACACAACCACCATCACTGTGTCTCGTGTTAATACTACTCCTAAACACAACCCTACCATCACTGTGTTCTCATGTTAATACTACTCCTAAACACAACCCACCGTCACTGTGTCTCATGTTAATACTACTCCTAAACACAACCCACCATCACTGTGCCTCATGTTAATACTACTCCTAACCCCAACTCTGTCTCAGGGTTAATATTACTCCTAAACACAACCTACCATCACTGTGTCTCATGTTAATACTACTCCTAAACACAACCCACCGTCACTGTGTCTCGTGTTAATACTACTCCTAAACACAACCCACCATCACTGTGTCTCATGTTAATACTACTCCTAAACACAACCCACCGTCACTGTGTCTCTGTTAATACTACTCCTAAACACAACCCACCATCACTGTGTCTCATGTTAATACTACTCCTAAACACAACCCACCATCACTGTGTCTCATGGTTAATACTACTCCTAAACACAACCCACCATCACTGTGTCTCATGTTAATACTACTCCTAAACACAACCCACCATCACTGTGTCTCATGTTAATACTACTCCTAAACACAACCCACCGTCACTGTGTCTCATGTTAATACTACTCCTAAACACAACCCACCGTCACTGTGTCTTGTGTTAATACTACTCCTAAACACAACCCACCATCACTGTGTCTCATGTTAATACTACTCCTAAACACAACCCACCATCACTGTGTCTCATGTTAATACTACTCCTAAACACAACCCACCATCACTGTGTCTCATGTTAATACTACTCCTAAACACAACCCACCATCACTGTGTCTCATGTTAATACTACTCCTAAACACAACCCACCATCACTGTGTCTCATGTTAATACTACTCCTAAACACAACCCACCATCACTGTGTCTCATGTTAATACTACTCCCTAAACACAACCCACCGTCACTGTGTCTCATGTTAATACTACTCCTAAACACAACCCACCGTCACTGTGTCTCATGTTAATACTACTCCTAAACACAACCCACCATCACTGTGTCTCATGTTAATACTACTCCTAACCCCAACTCTGTCTCAGGGTTAATACTACTCCTAAACACAACCCACCATCACTGTATCTCATGTTAATACTACTCCTAACCACAACCCACCATCAATGTGTCTCATGTTAATACTACTCCTAAACACAACCCACTGTCACTGTATCTCATGTTAATACTACTCCTAAACACAACCCACTGTCACTGTGTCTCAGGTTAATACTACTCCTAAACACAACCCACCATCACTGTGTCTCATGTTAATACTACTCCTAAACACAACCCACCATCACTGTGTCTCATGTTAATACTACTCCTAAACACAACCCACCATCACTGTGTCTCATGTTAATACTACTCCTAAACACAACCCACCATCACTGTGTCTCATGTTAATACTACTCCTAAACACAACCCACCGTCACTGTGTCTCGTGTTAATACTACTCCTAAACACAACCCACCGTCACTGTGTCTCATGTTAATACTACTCCTAAACACAACCCACCATCACTGTGTCTCATGTTAATACTACTCCTAAACACAACCCACCATCACTGTGTCTCATGGTTAATACTACTCCTAAACACAACCCACCATCACTGTGTCTCGTGTTAATACTTTACTCCTAAACACAACCCACCATCACTGTGTCTCATGTTAATACTACTCCTAAACACAACCCACCATCACTGTGTCTCATGTTAATACTACTCCTAAACACAACCCACCATCACTGTGCCTCATGTTAATACTACTCCTAAACACAACCCCCACCGTCACTGTGTCTCATGTTAATACTACTCCTAAACACAACCCACCATCACTGTGTCTCATGTTAATACTTACTCCTAACCCCCAACCGTCTCAGGGTTAATATTACTCCTAAACACAACCCACCATCACTGTGTCTCATGTTAATACTACTCCTAAACACAACCCACCATCACTGTGTCTCATGTTAATACTACTCCTAAACACAACCCACCATCACTGTGCCTCATGTTAATACTACTCCTAAACACAACCCACCGTCACTGTGTCTCATGTTAATACTACTCCTAAACACAACCCACCATCACTGTGTCTCATGTTAATACTACTCCTAAACACAACCCACCATCACTGTGTCTCATGTTAATACTACTCCTAAACACAACCCACCATCACTGTGCCTCATGTTAATACTACTCCTAACCCCACCCACTCTGTCTCAGGGTTAATACTACTCCTAAACACAACCCACCATCACTGTGTCTCATGTTAATACTACTCCTAAACACAACCCACCATCACTGTGTCTCATGTTAATACTACTCCTAAACACAACCCACCATCACTGTGTCTCATGTTAATACTACTCCTAAACACAACCCACCATCACTGTGTCTCATGTTAATACTACTCCTAAACACAACCCACCATCACTGTGTCTCATGTTAATACTATTCCTAAACACAACCCACCATCACTGTGTCTTGTGTTAATACTACTCCTAAACACAACCCACCATCACTCTGTCTCATGTTAATACTACTCCTAAACACAACCCACCATCACTGTGTCTCATGTTAATACTACTCCTAAACACAACCCACCATCACTGTGTCTCATGTTAATACTACTCCTAAACACAACCCACCATCACTGTGTCTCATGTTAATACTACTCCTAAACACAACCCACCATCACTGTGTCTCATGTTAATACTACTCCTAAACACAACCCACCATCACTGTGTCTCATGTTAATACTACTCCTAAACACAACCCACCATCACTCTGTCTCATGTTAATACTACTCCTTAACACAACCTACCATCACTGTGTCTCATGTTAATACTACTCCTAAACACAACCCAACATCACTGTGCCTCATGTAAATACTACTCCTAAACACTACCCACCGTCACTGTGTCTCATGTTAATACTACTCCTAAACACAACCCACCGTCACTGTGTCTCATGTTAATACTACTCCTAAACACAACCCACCGTCACTGTGTCTCATGTTAATACTACTCCTAAACACAACCCACCGTCACTGTGTCTCATGTTAATACTACTCCTAAACACAACCCACCATCACTGTGTCTCATGTTAATACTACTCCTAAACACAACCCACCATCACTGTGTCTCATGTTAATACTACTCCTAAACACAACCCACCATCACTGTGTCTCATGTTAATACTACTCCTAAACACAATCCACCATCACTGTGTCTCATGTTAATACTATTCCTAAACACAACCCACCATCACTGTGTCTTGTGTTAATACTACTCCTAAACACAACCCACCATCACTCTGTCTCATGTTAATACTACTCCTAAACACAACCCACCATCACTGTGTCTCATGTTAATACTACTCCTAACCCACAACTCTGTCTCGGTTAATACTACTCCTAAACACAACCCACCATCACTGTGTCTCATGTTAATACTACTCCTAAACACAACCCACCGTCACTGTGTCTCATGTTAATACTACTCCTAAACACAACCCACCGTCACTGTGTCTCATGTTAATACTACTCCTAAACACAACCCACCGTCACTGTGTCTCATGGTTAATACTACTCCTAAACACAACCCACCATCACTGTGTCTCATGTTAATACTACTCCTAAACACAACCCACCGTCACTGTGTCTCGTGGTTAATACTACTCCTAAACACAACCCACCATCACTGTGTCTCGTGTTAATACTACTCCTAAACACAACCCACCATCACTGTTTCTCATGTTAATACTACTCCTAAACACAACCCACCATCACTGTGCCTCATGTTAATACTACTCCTAAACACAACCCACCGTCACTGTGTCTCATGTTAATACTACTCCTAAACACAACCCACCATCACTGTGTCTCGTGTTAATACTACTCCTAACCCCAACTCTGTCTCAGGGTTAATACTACTCCTAAACACAACCCACCATCACTGTGTCTCATGTTAATACTACTCCTAAACACAACCCACCGTCACTGTGTCTCATGTTAATACTACTCCTAAACACAACCCACCGTCACTGTGTCTCATGTTAATACTACTCCTAAACACAACCCACCATCACTGTGTCTCATGTTAATACTACTCCTAAACACAACCCACCGTCACTGTGTCTCATGTTAATACTACTCCTAAACACAACCCACCATCACTGTGTCTCATGTTAATACTACTCCTAAACACAACCCACCATCACTGTGTCTCATGTTAATACTACTCCTAAACACAACCCACCATCACTGTGTCTCATGTTAATACTACTCCTAAACACAACCCACCATCACTGTGTCTCATGTTAATACTACTCCTAAACACAACCCACCGTCACTGTGTCTCATGTTAATACTACTCCCTAAACACAACCCACCATCACTGTGTCTCGTGTTAATACTACTCCTAAACACAACCCACCGTCACTGTGTCTCATGTTAATACTACTCCTAAACACAACCCACCATCACTGTGTCTCATGTTAATACTACTCCTAAACACAACCCACCATCACTGTGTCTCGTGTTAATACTACTCCTAAACACAACCCACCGTCACTGTGTCTCATGTTAATACTACTCCTAAACACAACCCACCGTCACTGTGTCTCATGTTAATACTACTCCTAAACACAACCCACCATCACTGTGTCTCATGTTAATACTACTCCTAACCCCAACTCTGTCTCAGGGTTAATATTACTCCTAAACACAACCCTACCGTCACTGTGTCTCATGTTAATACTACTCCTAAACACAACCCACCATCACTGTGTCTCATGTTAATACTACTCCTAAACACAACCCACCATCACTGTGTCTCATGTTAATACTACTCCTAAACACAACCCACCGTCACTGTGTCTCATGTTAATACTACTCCTAAACACAACCCACCATCACTGTGTCTCATGTTAATACTACTCCTAAACACAACCCAACATCACTGTGTCTCATGTTAATACTACTCCTAAACACAACCCCACCATCACTGTGCCTCATGTTAATACTAATCCTAAACACAACCCACCATCACTGTGTCTCATGTTAATACTACTCCTAAACACAACCCACCATCACTGTGTCTCATGTTAATACTACTCCTAACCCCAACTCTGTCTCAGGGTTAATATTACTCCTAAACACAACCTACCATCACTGTGTCTCATGTTAATACTACTCCTAAACACAACCCACCATCACTGTGTCTCATGTTAATACTACTCCTAAACACAACCCACCATCACTGTGTCTCATGTTAATACTACTCCTAAACACAACCCACCGTCACTGTGTCTCATGTTAATACTACTCCTAAACACAACCCACCATCACTGTGTCTCATGTTAATACTACTCCTAAACACAACCCACCGTCACTGTGTCTCATGTTAATACTACTCCTAAACACAACCCACCATCACTGTGTCTCATGTTAATACTACTCCTAAACACAACCCACCATCACTGTGTCTCGTGTTAATACTACTCCTAACCCCAACTCTGTCTCAGGGTTAATATTACTCCTAAACACAACCCACCATCACTGTGTCTCATGTTAATACTACTCCTAAACACAACCCACCATCACTGTGTCTCATGTTAATACTACTCCTAAACACAACCCACCATCACTGTGCCTCATGTTAATACTACTCCTAAACACAACCCACCGTCACTGTGTCTCATGTTAATACTACTCCTAAACACAACCCACCATCACTGTGTCTCGTGTTAATACTACTCCTAAACCCACATCACTGTCTCGTGTTAATACTACTCCTAAACACAACCCACCATCACTGTGTCTCATGTTAATACTACTCCTAAACACAACCCACCATCACTGTGTCTCATGTTAATACTACTCCTAAACACAACCCACCGTCACTGTGTCTCATGTTAATACTACTCCTAAACACAACCCACCATCACTGTGTCTCATGTTAATACTACTCCTAAACACAACCCACCCTCACTGTGCTCAGGGTTAATACTACTCCTAAACACAACCCACCTTCACTGTGTCTCATGTTAATACTACTCCTAAACACAACCCACCATCACTGTGTCTCATGTTAATACTACTCCTAAACACAACCCACCATCACTGTGCCTCGTGTTAATACTACTCCTAAACACAACCCACCATCACTGTGTCTCATGTTAATACTACTCCTAAACACAACCCACCATCACTGTGCCTCATGTTAATACTACTCCTAACCCCAACTCTGTCTCAGGGTTAATATTACTCCTAAACACAACCTACCATCACTGTGTCTCATGTTAATACTACTCCTAAACACAACCCACCATCACTGTTTCTCATGTTAATACTACTCCTAAACACAACCCACCATCACTGTGCCTCATGTTAATACTACTCCTAAACACAACCCACCGTCACTGTGTCTCATGTTAATACTACTCCTAAACACAACCCACCATCACTGTGTCTCATGTTAATACTACTCCTAACACACCCACCATCACTCTGTCTCAGGGTTAATACTACTCCTAAACACAACCCACCATCACTGTGTCTCATGTTAATACTACTCCTAAACACAACCCACCATCACTGTGTCTCATGTTAATACTACTCCTAAACACAAACCCACCATCACTGTGTCTCATGTTAATACTACTCCTAAACACAACCCACCGTCACTGTGTCTCGTGTTAATACTACTCCTAAACACAACCCACCGTCACTGTGTCTCATGTTAATACTACTCCTAAACACAACCCACCATCACTGTGTCTCATGTTAATACTACTCCTAAACACAACCCACCGTCACTGTGTCTCATGTTAATACTACTCCTAAACACAACCCACCATCACTGTGTCTCATGTTAATACTACTCCTAAACACAACCCACCATCACTGTGTCTCATGTTAATACTACTCCTAAACACAACCCACCGTCACTGTGTCTCATGTTAATACTACTCCTAAACACAACCCACCATCACTGTGTCTCATGTTAATACTACTCCTAAACACAACCCACCGTCACTGTGTCTCATGTTAATACTACTCCTAAACACAACCCACCGTCACTGTGTCTCATGTTAATACTACTCCTAAACACAACCCACTGTCACTGTATCTCATGTTTAACTACTCCTAAACACAACCCACTGTCACTGTGTCTCAGGTTAATACTACTCCTAAACACAACCCACCGTCACTGTGTCTCAGGTTAATACTACTCCTAAACACAACCCACCATCACTGTGTCTCATGTTAATACTACTCCTAAACACAACCCACCATCACTGTGTCTCATGTTAATACTACTCCTAAACACAACCCACCGTCACTGTGTCTCATGTTAATACTACTCCTAAACACAACCCACCATCACTGTGTCTCATGTTAATACTACTCCTAAACACAACCCACCGTCACTGTGTCTCATGTTAATACTACTCCTAAACACAACCCACCATCACTGTGCCTCATGTTAATACTACTCCTAACCCCAACTCTGTCTCAGGGTTAATACTACTCCTAAACACAACCCTACCATCACTGTGTCTCATGTTAATACTACTCCTAAACACAACCCACCATCACTGTGTCTCATGTTAATACTACTCCTAAACACAACCCACCGTCACTGTGTCTCGTGTTAATACTACTCCTAAACACAACCCACCGTCACTGTGTCTCATGTTAATACTACTCCTAAACACAACCCACCATCACTGTGTCTCATGTTAATACTACTCCTAAACACAACCCACCATCACTGTGTCTCATGTTAATACTACTCCTAAACACAACCCACCATCACTGTGTCTCATGTTAATACTTACTCCTAAACACAACCCACCGTCACTGTGTCTCATGTTAATACTACTCCTAAACACAACCCACCGTCACTGTGTCTCGTGTTAATACTACTCCTAAACACAACCCACCATCACTGTGTCTCATGTTAATACTACTCCTAACCCCCAACTCTGTCTCAGGTTAATACTACTCCTAAACACAACCCACCATCACTGTGTCTCATGTTAATACTACTCCTAAACACAACCCACCATCACTGTGTCTCATGTTAATACTACTCCTAAACACAACCCACCATCACTGTGTCTCATGTTAATACTACTCCTAAACACAACCCACCATCACTGTGTCTCATGTTAATACTACTCCTAAACACAACCCACCATCACTGTGTCTCATGTTAATACTACTCCTAAACACAACCCACCGTCACTGTGTCTCATGTTAATACTACTCCTAAACACAACCCACCATCACTGTGTCTCATGTTAATACTACTCTAAACACAACCCACCATCACTGTGTCTCATGTTAATACTACTCCTAAACACAACCCACCATCACTGTGTCTCATGTTAATACTACTCCTAAACACAACCCACCATCACTGTGTCTCATGTTAATACTACTCCTAAACACAACCCACCATCACTGTGTCTCATGTTAATACTACTCCTAAACACAACCCACCGTCACCGTGCCTCATGTTAATACTACTCCTAAACACAACCCACCATCACTGTGTTTCATGTTAATACTACTCCAAAACACAACCACCGTCACTGTGCCTCATGTTAATACTACTCCTAAACACAACCCACCATCACTGTGTCTCATGTTAATACTACTCCTAAACACAACCCACCGTCACTGTGTCTCATGTTAATACTACTCCTAAACACAACCCACCATCACTGTGTCTCATGTTAATACTACTCCTAAACACAACCCACCATCACTGTGTCTCATGTTAATACTACTCCTAAACACAACCCACCGTCACTGTGTCTCATGTTAATACTACTCCTAAACACAACCCACCGTCACTGTGTCTCATGTTAATACTACTCCTAAACACAACCCACCGTCACTGTGTCTCATGTTAATACTACTCCTAAACACAACCCACCATCACTGTGTCTCATGTTAATACTACTCCTAAACACAACCCACCATCACTGTGCCTCATGTTAATACTACTCCTAACCCCAACTCTGTCTCAGGGTTAATATTACTCCTAAACACAACCTACCATCACTGTGTCTCATGTTAATACTACTCCTAAACACAACCCACCATCACTGTGTCTCATGTTAATACTACTCCTAAACACAACCCACCATCACTGTGCCTCATGTTAATACTACTCCTAAACACAACCCACCGTCACTGTGTCTCATGTTAATACTACTCCTAAACACAACCCACCATCACTGTGTCTCATGTTAATACTACTCCTAAACACACCCACACTCTGTCTCAGGGTTAATACTACTCCTAAACACAACCTACCATCACTGTGTCTCATGTTAATACTACTCCTAAACACAACCCACCGTCACTGTGTCTCATGTTAATACTACTCCTAAACACAACCCACCGTCACTGTGTCTCATGTTAATGCTACTCCTAAACACAACCCACCGTCACTGTGTCTCATGTTAATACTACTCCTAAACACAACCCACCGTCACTGTGTCTCAGTGTTAATACTACTCCTAAACACAACCCACCGTCACTGTGTCTCATGTTAATACTACTCCTAAACACAACCCACCGTCACTGTGTCTCATGTTAATACTACTCCTAAACACAACCCACCGTCACTGTGTCTCGTGTTAATACTACTCCTAAACACAACCCACCATCACTGTGTCTCGTGTTAATACTACTCCTAAACACAACCCACCGTCACTGTGTCTCATGTTAATACTACTCCTAAACACAACCCACCGTCACTGTGTCTCGTGTTAATACTACTCCTAAACACAACCCACCGTCACTGTGTCTCATGTTAATACTACTCCTAAACACAACCCACCGTCACTGTGTCTCATGTTAATACTACTCCTAAACACAACCCACCATCACTGTGTCTCATGTTAATACTACTCCTAAACACAACCCACCGTCACTGTGTCTCATGTTAATACTACTCCTAAACACAACCCACCATCACTGTGTCTCATGTTAATACTACTCCTAAACACAACCCACCGTCACTGTGTCTCATGTTAATACTACTCCTAAACACAACCCACCATCACTGTGTCTCATGTTAATACTACTCCTAAACACAACCCACCATCACTGTGTCTCATGTTAATACTACTCCTAAACACAACCCACCGTCACTGTGTCTCATGGTTAATATTACTTCCTAAACACAACCACCATCACTGTGTCTCATGTTAATACTACTCCTAAACACAACCCACCATCACTGTGTCTCGTGTTAATACTACTCTAAACACAACCCACCGTCACTGTGTCTCATGTTAATACTACTCCTAAACACAACCCACCATCACTGTGTCTCATGTTAATACTACTCCTAACCCCAACTCTGTCTCAGGGTTAATACTACTCCTAAACACAACCTACCATCACTGTGTCTCATGTTAATACTACTCCTAAACACAACCCACCATCACTGTGTCTCATGTTAATACTACTCCTAAACACAACCCACCGTCACTGTGCCTCATGTTAATACTACTCCTAAACACAACCCACCGTCACTGTGTCTCATGTTAATACTACTCCTAAACACAACCCACCGTCACTGTGTCTCATGTTAATACTACTCCTAAACACAACCCACCATCACTCTGTCTCAGGGTTAATACTACTCCTAAACACAACCCACCATCACTGTGTCTCATGTTAATACTACTCCTAAACACAACCCACCGTCACTGTGTCTCATGTTAATACTACTCCTAAACACAACCCACCATCACTGTGTCTCATGTTAATACTACTCCTAAACACAACCCACCGTCACTGTTTCTCATGTTAATACTACTCCTAAACACAACCCACCATCACTGTGCCTCATGTTAATACTACTCCTAAACACAACCCACCGTCACTGTGTCTCATGTTAATACTACTCCTAAACACAACCCACCATCACTGTGTCTCATGTTAATACTACTCCTAACCCCAACTCTGTCTCAGGGTTAATACTACTCCTAAACACAACCTACCATCACTGTGTCTCATGTTAATACTACTCCTAAACACAACCCACCATCACTGTGTCTCATGTTAATACTACTCCTAAACACAACCCACCGTCACTGTGCCTCATGTTAATACTACTCCTAAACACAACCCACCGTCACTGTGTCTCATGTTAATACTACTCCTAAACACAACCCACCATCACTGTGTCTCTTGTTAATACTACTCCTAAACACAACCCACCTTCACTGTGTCTCTTGTTAATACTACTCCTAAACACAACCCACTGTCACTGTGTCTCATGTTAATACTACTCCTAAACACAACCCACCATCACTGTGTCTTGTGTTAATACTACTCCTAAACACAACCCACCATCACTGTGTCTCATGTTAATACTACTCCTAAACACAACCCACCATCACTGTGTCTTGTGTTAATACTACTCCTGAACACAACCCACCATCACTGTGTCTCATGTTAATACTACTCCTAAACACAACCCACCATCACTGTGTCTCATGTTAATACTACTCCTAAACACAACCCACCATCACTGTGTCTCATGTTAATACTACTCCTAAACACAACCCACCATCACTGTGTCTCATGTTAATACTACTCCTAACCCCAACTCTGTCTCAGGGTTAATACTACTCCTAAACACAACCCACCGTCACTGTGTCTCATGTTAATACTACTCCTAAACACAACCCACCATCACTGTGTTTCATGTTAATACTACTCCAAAACACAACCACCGTCACTGTGCCTCATGTTAATATTACTCCTAAACACAACCCACCGTCACTGTGCCTCATGTTAATACTACTCCTAAACACAACCCACCGTCACTGTGTCTCATGTTAATACTACTCCTAAACACAACCCACCATCACTGTGTCTCATGTTAATACTACTCCTAAACACAACCCACCATCACTGTGCCTCATGTTAATACTACTCCTAACCCCAACTCTGTCTCAGGGTTAATATTACTCCTAAACACAACCCTACCATCACTGTGTCTCATGTTAATACTACTCCTAAACACAACCCACCATCACTGTGTCTCATGTTAATACTACTCCTAAACACAACCCACCATCACTGTGTCTCATGTTAATACTACTCCTAAACACAACCCACCGTCACTGTGTCTCATGTTAATACTACTCCTAAACACAACCCACCATCACTGTGTCTCATGTTAATACTACTCCTAACCCCAACTACTGTCTCAGGGTTAATACTACTCCTTAACACAACCTACCATCACTGTGTCTCATGTTAATACTACTCCTAAACACAACCCACCATCACTGTGTCTCATGTTAATACTACTCCTAAACACAACCCACCGTCACTGTGTCTCATGTTAATACTACTCCTAAACACAACCCACCGTCACTGTGTCTCATGTTAATACTACTCCTAAACACAACCCACCATCACTGTGTCTCATGTTAATACTACTCCTAAACACAACCCACCGTCACTGTGTCTCATGTTAATACTACTCCTAAACACAACCCACCATCACTGTGTCTCGTGTTAATACTACTCCTAAACACAACCCACCGTCACTGTGTCTCGTGTTAATACTACTCCTAAACACAACCCACCGTCACTGTGTCTCATGTTAATACTACTCCTAAACACAACCCACCGTCACTGTGTCTCGTGTTAATACTACTCCTAAACACAACCCACCGTCACTGTGTCTCATGTTAATACTACTCCTAAACACAACCCACCGTCACTGTGTCTCGTGTTAATACTACTCCTAAACACAACCCACCGTCACTGTGTCTCGTGTTAATACTACTCCTAAACACAACCCACCATCACTGTGTCTCGTGTTAATACTACTCCTAAACACAACCCACCATCACTGTGTCTCATGTTAATACTACTCCTAAACACAACCCACCATCACTGTGTCTCATGTTAATACTACTCCTAAACACAACCCACCGTCACTGTGTCTCATGTTAATACTACTCCTAAACACAACCCACCATCACTGTGTCTCATGTTAATACTACTCCTAAACACAACCCACCATCACTGTGCCTCGTGTTAATGCTACTCCTAACCCCAACTCTGTCTCATGGTTAATATTACTCCTAAACACAACCCTACCATCACTGTGTCTCATGTTAATACTACTCCTAAACACAACCCACCATCACTGTGCCTCATGTTAATACTACTCCTAAACACAACCCACCGTCACTGTGTCTCATGTTAATACTACTCCTAAACACAACCCACCATCACTGTGTCTCATGTTAATACTACTCCTAAACACAACCCACACTCTGTGCTCAGGGTTAATACTACTCCAAAACACAACCACCGTCACTGTGCCTCATGTTAATACTACTCCTAAACACAACCCACCATCACTGTGTCTCATGTTAATACTACTCCTAAACACAACCCACCGTCACTGTGTCTCATGTTAATACTACTCCTAAACACAACCCACCGTCACTGTGTCTCATGTTAATACTACTCCTAAACACAACCCACCGTCACTGTGTCTCATGTTAATACTACTCCTAAACACAACCCACCGTCACTCTGTCTCAGGGTTAATACTACTCCTAAACACAACCCACCTTCACTGTGTCTCATGTTAATACTACTCCTAAACACAACCCACCGTCACTGTGTCTCATGTTAATACTACTCCTAAACACAACCCACCGTCACTGTGTCTCATGTTAATACTACTCCTAAACACAACCCACCGTCACTGTGTCTCATGTTAATACTACTCCTAAACACAACCCACCATCACTGTGTCTCGTGTTAATACTACTCCTAAACACAACCCACCATCACTGTGTCTCATGTTAATACTACTCCTAAACACAACCCACCGTCACTGTGTCTCATGTTAATACTACTCCTAACCCCAACTCTGTCTCAGGGTTAATACTACTCCTAAACACAACCCTACCATCACTGTGTCTCATGTTAATACTACTCCTAAACACAACCCACCATCACTGTGTCTCATGTTAATACTACTCCTAAACACAACCCACCGTCACTGTGTCTCGTGTTAATACTACTCCTAAACACAACCCACCATCACTGTGTCTCATGTTAATACTACTCCTAAACACAACCCACCGTCACTGTGTCTCATGTTAATACTACTCCTAAACACAACCCACCGTCACTGTGTCTCATGTTAATACTACTCCTAAACACAACCCACCGTCACTGTGCCTCATGTTAATACTACTCCTAAACACAACCCACCGTCACTGTGTCTCATGTTAATACTACTCCTAAACACAACCCACCATCACTGTGTCTCATGTTAATACTACTCCTAAACACAACCCACCATCACTGTGCCTCATGTTAATACTACTCCTAACCCCAACTCTGTCTCATGGGTTAATATTACTCCTAAACACAACCTACCATCACTGTGTCTCATGTTAATACTACTCCTAAACACAACCCACCATCACTGTGTCTCATGTTAATACTACTCCTAAACACAACCCACCGTCACTGTGTCTCATGTTAATACTACTCCTAAACACAACCCACCGTCACTGTGTCTCATGTTAATACTACTCCTAACCCACCAACTCTGTCTCAGGGTTAATACTACTCCTAAACACAACCACCATCACTGTGTCTCATGTTAATACTACTCCTAAACACAACCCACCGTCACTGTGTCTCATGTTAATACTACTCCTAAACACAACCCACCGTCACTGTGTCTCATGTTAATACTACTCCTAAACACAACCCACCGTCACTGTGTCTCATGTTAATACTACTCCTAAACACAACCCACCATCACTGTGTCTCATGTTAATACTACTCCTAAACACACCCACCGTCCTGTGTCTCAGGGTTAATACTACTCCTAAACACAACCCACCATCACTGTGTCTCATGTTAATACTACTCCTAAACACAACCCACCATCACTGTGTCTCATGTTAATACTACTCCTAAACACAACCCACCATCACTGTGTCTCATGTTAATACTACTCCTAAACACAACCCACCGTCACTGTGTCTCATGTTAATAATACTCCTAAACACAACCCACCATCACTGTGTCTCATGTTAATACTACTCCTAAACACAACCCACCATCACTGTGTCTCATGTTAATACTACTCCTAAACACAACCCACCATCACTGTGCCTCATGTTAATACTACTCCTAACCCCCAACTCTGTCTCAGGGTTAATACTACTCCTAAACACAACCTACCATCACTGTGTCTCATGTTAATACTACTCCTAAACACAACCCACCATCACTGTGTCTCATGTTAATACTACTCCTAAACACAACCCACCATCACTGTGCCTCATGTTAATACTACTCCTAAACACAACCCACCGTCACTGTGTCTCATGTTAATAATACTCCTAAACACAACCCACCGTCACTGTGTCTCATGTTAATACTACTCCTAAACACAACCCACTATCACTCTGTCTCAGGGTTAATACTACTCCTAAACACAACTCACCATCACTGTGTCTCATGTTAATACTACTCCTAAACACAACCCACCATCACTGTGTCTCATGTTAATACTACTCCTAAACACAACCCACCATCACTGTGTCTCATGTTAATACTACTCCTAAACACAACCCACCGTCACTGTGTCTTGTGTTAATACTACTCCTAAACACAACCCACCATCACTGTGTCTCATGTTAATACTACTCCTAAACACAACCCACCATCACTGTGTCTCATGTTAATACTACTCCTAAACACAACCCACCGTCACTGTGTCTCATGTTAATACTATTCCTAAACACAACCCACCATCACTGTGTCTTGTGTTAATACTACTCCTAAACACAACCCACCATCACTGTGTCTCATGTTAATACTACTCCTAAACACAACCCACCGTCACTGTGTCTCGTGTTAATACTACTCCTAAACACAACCCACCATCACTGTGTCTCGTGTTAATACTACTCCTAAACACAACCCACCGTCACTGTGTCTCATGTTAATACTACTCCTAAACACAACCCACCATCACTGTGTCTCATGTTAATACTACTCCTAAACACAACCCACCATCACTGTGTCTCATGTTAATACTACTCCTAAACACAACCCACCATCACTGTGTCTCATGTTAATACTACTCCTAAACACAACCCACCATCACTGTGTCTCATGTTAATACTACTCCTAAACACAACCCACCATCACTGTGTCTCATGTTAATACTACTCCTAAACACAACCCACCATCACTGTGTCTCATGTTAATACTACTCCTAAACACAACCCACCGTCACTGTGTCTCATGTTAATACTACTCCTAAACACAACCCACCGTCACTGTGTCTCATGTTAATACTACTCCTAAACACAACCCACCGTCACTGTGTCTCATGTTAATACTACTCCTAAACACAACCCACCATCACTGTGTCTCATGTTAATACTACTCCTAAACACAACCCACCATCACTGTGTCTCATGTTAATACTACTCCTAAACACAACCCACCATCACTGTGTCTCATGTTAATACTACTCCTAAACACAACCCACCATCACTGTGTCTCATGTTAATACTACTCCTAAACACAACCCACCATCACTGTGTCTCATGTTAATACTACTCCTAAACACAACCCACCGTCACTGTGTCTCATGTTAATACTACTCCTAAACACAACCCACCATCACTGTGTCTCATGTTAATACTTCTCTCACTAAACACAACCCACCATCACTGTGTCTCATGTTAATACTACTCCTAAACACAACCCACCATCACTGTGTCTCATGTTAATACTACTCCTAAACACAACCCACCATCACTGTGTCTCATGTTAATACTACTCCTAAACACAACCCACCATCACTGTGTCTCATGTTAATACTACTCCCTAAACACAACCCACCGTCACTGTGTCTCATGTTAATACTACTCCTAAACACAACCCACCGTCACTGTGTCTCATGGTTAATACTACTCCTAAACACAACCCACCGTCACTGTGTCTCATGTTAATACTACTCCTAAACACAACCCACCATCACTGTGTCTCATGTTAATACTACTCCTAAACACAACCCACCATCACTGTGTCTCATGTTAATACTACTCCTAAACACAACCCTACACTCTGTCTCAGGGTTAATACTACTCCTAAACACAACCCTACCGTCACTGTGTCTCATGTTAATACTACTCCTAAACACAACCCACCATCACTGTGTCTCATGTTAATACTACTCCTAAACACAACCCACCATCACTGTGTCTCATGTTAATACTACTCCTAAACACAACCCACCGTCACTGTGTCTCATGTTAATACTACTCCTAAACACAACCCACCATCACTGTGTCTCATGTTAATACTACTCCTAAACACAACCCACCGTCACTGTGTCTCATGTTAATACTACTCCTAAACACAACCCACCATCACTGTGTCTCATGTTAATACTACTCCTAAACACAACCCACCATCACTGTGTCTCATGTTAATACTACTCCTAAACACAACCCACCATCACTGTGTCTCATGTTAATACTACTCCTAAACACAACCCACCATCACTGTGTCTCATGTTAATACTACTCCTAAACACAACCCACCATCACTGTGTCTCTTGTTAATACTACTCCTAAACACAACCCACCTTCACTGTGTCTCTTGTTAATACTACTCCTAAACACAACCCACTGTCACTGTGTCTCATGTTAATACTACTCCTAAACACAACCCACCATCACTGTTTCTCATGTTAATACTACTCCTAAACACAACCTACCATCACTGTGTCTCATGTTAATACTACTCCTAAACACAACCCACCATCACTGTGTCTCATGTTAATACTACTCCTAAACACAACCCACCATCACTGTGTCTCATGTTAATACTACTCCTAAACACAACCCACCATCACTGTGTCTCATGTTAATACTACTCCTAAACACAACCCACCATCACTGTGTCTCATGTTAATACTACTCCTAAACACAACCCACCATCACTGTGTCTCATGTTAATACTACTCCTAAACACAACCCACCATCACTGTGTCTCATGTTAATACTACTCCTAAACACAACCCACCGTCACTGTGTCTCATGTTAATACTACTCCTAAACACAACCCACCATCACTGTGTCTCATGTTAATACTACTCCTAACCCCAACTCTGTCTCAGGGTTAATATTACTCCTAAACACAACCTACCATCACTGTGTCTCATGTTAATACTACTCCTAAACACAACCCACCATCACTGTGTCTCATGTTAATACTACTCCTAAACACAACCCACCATCACTGTGTCTCATGTTAATACTACTCCTAAACACAACCCACCGTCACTGTGTCTCATGTTAATACTACTCCTAAACACAACCCACCATCACTGTGTCTTTACTCTAACCCCAACTCTGTCTCAGGGTTAATACTACTCCTAAACACAACCTACCATCACTGTGTCTCATGTTAATACTACTCCTAAACACAACCCACCATCACTGTGTCTCATGTTAATACTACTCCTAAACACAACCCACCATCACTGTGCCTCATGTTAATACTACTCCTAAACACAACCCACCGTCACTGTGTCTCATGTTAATACTACTCCTAAACACAACCCACCATCACTGTGTCTCATGTTAATACTACTCCTAAACACAACCCACCATCACTGTGTCTCATGGTTAATACTACTCCTAAACACAACCCACCGTCACTGTGTCTCATGTTAATACTACTCCTAAACACAACCCACCATCACTGTGTCTCATGTTAATACTACTCCTAAACACAACCCACCATCACTGTGTCTCATGTTAATACTACTCCTAAACACAACCCACCATCACTGTGCCTCATGTTAATACTACTCCTAAACACAACCCACCGTCACTGTGTCTCATGTTAATACTACTCCTAAACACAACCCACCATCACTGTGCCTCATGTTAATACTACTCCTAAACACAACCCACCGTCACTGTGTCTCATGTTAATACTACTCCTAAACACAACCCACCGTCACTGTGTCTCATGTTAATACTACTCCTAACCCCAACTCTGTCTCAGGGTTAATACTACTCCTAAACACAACCCTACCATCACTGTGTCTCATGTTAATACTACTCCTAAACACAACCCACCATCACTGTGTCTCATGTTAATACTACTCCTAAACACAACCCACCATCACTGTGCCTCATGTTAATACTACTCCTAAACACAACCCACCGTCACTGTGTCTCATGTTAATACTACTCCTAAACACAACCCACCATCACTGTGTCTCATGTTAATACTACTCCTAAACACAACCCACCATCACTGTGTCTCATGTTAATACTACTCCTAAACACAACCCACCGTCACTGTGTCTCATGTTAATACTATTCCTAAACACAACCCACCATCACTGTGTCTTGTGTTAATACTACTCCTAAACACAACCCACCATCACTGTGTCTCATGTTAATACTACTCCTAAACACAACCCACCATCACTGTGTCTCATGTTAATACTACTCCTAAACACAACCCACCATCACTGTGTCTCATGTTAATACTACTCCTAAACACAACCCACCATCACTGTGTCTCATGTTAATACTACTCCTAAACACAACCTACCATCACTGTGTCTCATGTTAATACTACTCCTAAACACAACCCACCATCACTGTGCCTCATGTTAATACTACTCCTAACCCCAACTCTGTCTCAGGGTTAATATTACTCCTAAACACAACCACCATCACTGTGTCTCATGTTAATACTACTCCTAAACACAACCCACCATCACTGTGTCTCATGTTAATACTACTCCTAAACACAACCCACCATCACTGTGCCTCATGTTAATACTACTCCTAAACACAACCCACCGTCACTGTGTCTCATGTTAATACTACTCCTAAACACAACCCACCATCACTGTGCCTCATGTTAATACTACTCCTAAACACAACCCACCGTCACTGTGTCTCATGTTAATAATACTCCTAAACACAACCCACCATCACTGTGTCTCATGTTAATACTACTCCTAAACACAACCCACCATCACTGTGCCTCATGTTAATACTACTCCTAACCCCAACTCTGTCTCAGGGTTAATATTACTCCTAAACACAACCTACCATCACTGTGTCTCATGTTAATACTACTCCTAAACACAACCCACCATCACTGTGTCTCATGTTAATACTACTCCTAAACACAACCCACCATCACTGTGCCTCATGTTAATACTACTCCTAAACACAACCCACCGTCACTGTGTCTCATGTTAATACTACTCCTAAACACAACCCACCATCACTGTGTCTCATGTTAATACTACTCCTATCCCCAACACTGTCTCAGGGTTAATACTACTCCTTAACACAACCTACCATCACTGTGCCTCATGTTAATACTACTCCTAAACACAACCCACCGTCACTGTGTCTCATGTTAATACTACTCCTAAACACAACCCACCGTCACTGTGTCTCATGTTAATACTACTCCTAAACACAACCCACCATCACTGTGTCTCATGTTAATACTACTCCTAAACACAACCAACCGTCACTCTGTCTCAGGGTTAATACTACTCCTAAACACAACCCACCTTCACTGTGTCTCATGTTAATACTACTCCTAAACACAACCCACCATCACTGTGTCTCATGTTAATACTACTCCTAAACACAACCCACCATCACTGTGCCTCGTGTTAATACTACTCCTAAACACAACCCACCGTCACTGTGTCTCATGTTAATAATACTCCTAAACACAACCCACCGTCACTGTGTCTCATGTTAATACTACTCCTAAACACAACCCACCATCACTGTGTCTCATGTTAATACTACTCCTAAACACAACCCACCGTCACTGTGTCTCATGTTAATACTACTCCTAAACACAACCCACCATCACTGTGTCTCATGTTAATACTACTCCTAAACACAACCCACCATCACTGTGCCTCATGTTAATACTACTCCTAAACACAACCCACCGTCACTGTGTCTCATGTTAATACTACTCCTAAACACAACCCACCATCACTGTGCCTCATGTTAATACTACTCCTAAACACAACCCACCGTCACTGTGTCTCATGTTAATACTACTCCTAAACACAACCCACCATCACTGTGTCTCATGTTAATACTACTCCTAAACACAACCCACCATCACTGTGCCTCATGTTAATACTACTCCTAACCCCACACTCTGTCTCATGGTTAATATTACTCCTAAACACAACCTACCATCACTGTGTCTCATGTTAATACTACTCCTAAACACAACCCACCATCACTGTGCCTCATGTTAATACTACTCCTAAACACAACCCACCGTCACTGTGTCTCATGTTAATACTACTCCTAAACACAACCCACCATCACTGTGTCTCATGTTAATACTACTCCTAACCCCAACTCTGTCTCAGGGTTAATACTACTCCTTAACACAACCTACCATCACTGTGTCTCATGTTAATACTACTCCTAAACACAACCCACCATCACTGTGCCTCATGTTAATACTACTCCTAAACACTACCCACCGTCACTGTGTCTCATGTTAATACTACTCCTAAACACAACCCACCGTCACTGTGTCTCATGTTAATACTACTCCTAAACACAACCCACCGTCACTGTGTCTCATGTTAATACTACTCCTAAACGCAACCCACCGTCACTCTGTCTCAGGGTTAATACTACTCCTAAACACAACCCACCTTCACTGTGTCTCATGTTAATACTACTCCTAAACACAACCCACCATCACTGTGTCTCATGTTAATACTACTCCTAAACACAACCCACCATCACTGTGCCTCATGTTAATACTACTCCTAAACACAACCCACCGTCATTGTTTCTCATGTTAATACTACTCCTAAACACAACCCACCATCACTGTGCCTCATGTTAATACTACTCCTAAACACAACCCACCGTCACTGTGTCTCATGTTAATACTACTCCTAAACACAACCCACCATCACTGTGTCTCATGTTACTACTACTCCTAACCCCAACTCTGTCTCAGGGTTAATACTACTCCTTAACACAACCTACCATCACTGTGTCTCATGTTAATACTACTCCTAAACACAACCCACCATCACTGTGTCTCATGTTAATACTACTCCTAAACACAACCCACCGTCACTGTGTCTCATGTTAATACTACTCCTAAACACAACCCACCATCACTGTTTCTCATGTTAATACTACTCCTAAACACAACCCACCATCACTGTGCCTCATGTTAATACTACTCCTAAACACAACCCACCGTCACTGTGTCTCATGTTAATACTACTCCTAAACACAACCCACCATCACTGTGCCTCATGTTAATACTACTCCTAAACACAACCCACCATCACTGTGTCTCATGTTAATACTACTCCTAAACACAACCCACCATCACTGTGTCTCATGTTAATACTACTCCTAAACACAACCCACCATCACTGTGCCTCATGTTAATACTACTCCTAACCCCAACTCTGTCTCATGGTTAATATTACTCCTAAACACAACCTACCATCACTGTGTCTCATGTTAATACTACTCCTAAACACAACCCACCATCACTGTGCCTCATGTTAATACTACTCCTAAACACAACCCACCGTCACTGTGTCTCATGTTAATACTACTCCTAAACACAACCCACCATCACTGTGTCTCATGTTAATACTACTCCTAACCCCAACTCTGTCTCAGGGTTAATACTACTCCTTAACACAACCTACCATCACTGTGTCTCATGTTAATACTACTCCTAAACACAACCCACCATCACTGTGCCTCATGTTAATACTACTCCTAAACACAACCCACCGTCACTGTGTCTCATGTTAATACTACTCCTAAACACAACCCACCGTCACTGTGTCTCATGTTAATACTACTCCTAAACACAACCCACCGTCACTGTGTCTCATGTTAATACTACTCCTAAACACAACCCACCGTCACTCTGTCTCAGGGTTAATACTACTCCTAAACACAACCCACCATCACTGTGTCTCATGTTAATACTACTCCTAAACACAACCCACCATCACTGTGTCTCATGTTAATACTACTCCTAAACACAACCCACCATCACTGTGCCTCATGTTAATACTACTCCTAAACACAACCCACCATCACTGTTTCTCATGTTAATACTACTCCTAAACACAACCCACCATCACTGTGCCTCATGTTAATACTACTCCTAAACACAACCCACCGTCACTGTGTCTCATGTTAATACTACTCCTAAACACAACCCACCATCACTGTGCCTCATGTTAATACTACTCCTAACCCCAACTCTGTCTCAGGGTTAATATTACTCCTAAACACAACCTACCATCACTGTGTCTCATGTTAATACTACTCCTAAACACAACCCACCATCACTGTGTCTCATGTTAATACTACTCCTAAACACAACCCACCATCACTGTGCCTCATGTTAATACTACTCCTAAACACAACCAACCGTCACTGTGTGTCATGTTAATACTACTCCTAAACACAACCCACCGTCACTGTGTCTCATGTTAATACTACTCCTAAACACAACCCACCGTCACTCTGTCTCAGGGTTAATATTACTCCTAAACACAACCCACCTTCACTGTGTCTCATGTTAATACTACTCCTAAACACAACCCACCATCACTGTGTCTCATGTTAATACTACTCCTAAACACAACCCACCATCACTGTGTCTCATGTTAATACTACTCCTAAACACAACCCACCGTCACTCTGTCTCAGGGTTAATACTACTCCTAAACACAACCTACCATCACTGTGTCTCATGTTAATACTACTCCTAAACACAACCTACCATCACTGTGTCTCATGTTAATACTACTCCTAAACACAACCCACCGTCACTGTGTCTCATGTTAATAATACTCCTAAACACAACCCACCAAGACTGTGTCTCATGTTAATACTACTCCTAAACACAACCCACCATCACTGTGTCTCATGTTAATACTACTCCTAAACACAACCCACCGTCACTGTGTCTCATGTTAATACTATTCCTAAACACAACCCACCATCACTGTGTCTTGTGTTAATACTACTCCTAAACACAACCCACCATCACTTATTCTCATGTTAATACTACTACTAAACACAACCCACCATCACTGTGTCTCAGGTTAATACTACTCCTAAACACAACCAACCATCACTGTGTCTCATGTTAATACTACTCCTAACCACAACCCACCATCACTGTGCCTCATGTTAATACTACTCCTAAACACAACCCACCATCACTGTGCCTCATGTTAATACTACTCCTAAACACAACCCACCGTCACTGTGTCTCATGTTAATACTACTCCTAAACACAACCCACCGTCACTGTGTCTCATGTTAATACTACTCCTAAACACAACCCACTGTCACTCTGTCTCAGGGTTAATACTACTCCTAAACACAACCCACCATCACTGTGTCTCATGTTAATACTACTCCTAAACACAACCCACCATCACTGTGTCTCATGTTAATACTACTCCTAAACACAACCCACCATCACTGTGTCTCGTGTTAATACTACTCCTAAACACAACCCACCATCACTGTGTCTCATGTTAATACTACTCCTAAACACAACCCACCATCACTGTGCCTCATGTTAATACTACTCCTAAACACAACCCACCGTCACTGTGTCTCATGTTAATACTACTCCTAAACACAACCCACCATCACTGTGCCTCATGTTAATACTACTGCTAAACACAACCCACCGTCACTGTGTCTCATGTTAATACTACTCCTAAACACAACCCACCATCACTGTGTCTCATGTTACTACTACTCCTAACCCCAACTCTGTCTCAGGGTTAATACTACTCCTTAACACAACCTACCATCACTGTGTCTCATGTTAATACTACTCCTAAACACAACCCACCATCACTGTGTCTCATGTTAATACTACTCCTAAACACAACCCACCATCACTGTGCCTCATGTTAATACTACTCCTAAACACAACCCACCGTCACTGTGTGTCATGTTAATACTACTCCTAAACACAACCCACCGTCACTGTGTCTCATGTTAATACTACTCCTAAACACAACCCACCGTCACTCTGTCTCAGGGTTAATATTACTCCTAAACACAACCCACCTTCACTGTGTCTCATGTTAATACTACTCCTAAACACAACCCACCATCACTGTGTCTCATGTTAATACTACTCCTAAACACAACCCACCATCACTGTGTCTCATGTTAATACTACTCCTAAACACAACCCACCGTCACTGTGTCTCAGTGTTAATACTACTCCTAAACACAACCACCATCACTGTGTCTCATGTTAATACTACTCCTAAACACAACCCTACCATCACTGTGTCTCATGTTAATACTACTCCTAAACACAACCCACCATCACTGTGTCTCATGTTAATACTACTCCTAAACACAACCCACCGTCACTGTGTCTCATGTTAATACTACTCCTAAACACAACCCACCATCACTGTGTCTCATGTTAATACTACTCCTAAACACAACCCACCATCACTGTGTCTCATGTTAATACTACTCCTAAACACAACCCACCGTCACTGTGTCTCATGTTAATACTACTCCTAAACACAACCCACCGTCACTGTGTCTTGTGTTAATACTACTCCTAAACACAACCCACCATCACTGTGTCTCATGTTAATACTACTCCTAAACACAACCCACCATCACTGTGTCTCAGGTTAATACTACTCCTAAACACAACCCACCATCACTGTGTCTCAGGTTAATACTACTCCTAAACACAACCCACCATCACTGTGCCTCATGTTAATACTACTCCTAAACACAACCCACCATCACTGTGCCTCATGTTAATACTACTCCTAAACACAACCCACCGTCACTGTGTCTCATGTTAATACTACTCCTAAACACAACCCACCATCACTGTGTCTCATGTTAATACTACTCCTAAACACAACCCACTATCACTCTGTCTCAGGGTTAATACTACTCCTAAACACAACCCACCATCACTGTGTCTCATGTTAATACTACTCCTAAACACAACCCACCATCACTGTGTCTCATGTTAATACTACTCCTAAACACAACCCACCATCACTGTGTCTCATGTTAATACTACTCCTAAACACAACCCACCATCACTGTGTCTCATGTTAATACTACTCCTAAACACAACCTACCATCACTGTGTCTCATGTTAATACTACTCCTAAACACAACCTACCATCGCTGTGTCTCATGTTAATACTACTCCTAAACACAACCCACCATCACTGTGTCTCATGTTAATACTACTCCTAAACACAACCCACCATCACTGTGCCTCATGTTAATACTACTCCTAACCCCAACTCTGTCTCAGGGTTAATATTACTCCTAAACACAACCTACCATCACTGTGTCTCATGTTAATACTACTCCTAAACACAACCCACCATCACTGTGTCTCATGTTAATACTACTCCTAAACACAACCCACCATCACTGTGCCTCATGTTAATACTACTCCTAAACACAACCCACCGTCACTGTGTCTCATGTTAATACTACTCCTAAACACAACCCACCATCACTGTGTCTCATGTTAATACTACTCCTAACCCCAACTCTGTCTCAGGGTTAATACTACTCCTTAACACAACCTACCATCACTGTGTCTCATGTTAATACTACTCCTAAACACAACCCACCATCACTCTGTCTCATGTTAATACTACTCATAAACACAACCCACCATCACTGTGCCTCATGTTAATACTACTCCTAAACACAACCCACTGTCACTGTGTCTCATGTTAATACTACTCCTAAACACAACCCACCGTCACTGTGTCTCATGTTAATACTACTCCTAAACACAACCCACCGTCACTCTGTCTCAGGGTTAATACTACTCCTAAACACAACCCACCATCACTGTCTCATGTTAATACTACTCCTAAACACAACCCACCATCACTGTGTCTCATGTTAATACTACTCCTAAACACAACCCACCATCACTGTGTCTCATGTTAATACTACTCCTAAACACAACCCACCATCACTGTGTCTCATGTTAATACTACTCCTAAACACAACCCACCATCACTGTGTCTCATGTTAATACTACTCCTAAACACAACCAACCATCACTGTGTCTCATGTTAATACTTCTCCTAAACACAACCTACCATCACTGTGTCTCATGTTAATACTACTCCTAAACACAACCTACCATCACTGTCTCATGTTAATACTACTCCTAACCACAACCCACCATCACTGTGTCTCATGTTAATACTACTCCTAACCCCAACTCTGTCTCAGGGTTAATATTACTCCCAAAGCTCTTACAAAGCATCCACCCAATCACTATTACTCTTACTCTCACTCTTACTTTAGTCCATGTTCTAAATGTTTCCACAACAATCTATTGCTCTCAGAGCTCTTAAAATAGAATGCACAAGTATTTATGTGAAACCACATGTACAATGTACATCCCTTTTGTAGTGTACAATATAGCTCATTATTTGTAATATTTATTTTATACAGTATTTCTTGATCAAGGGTGCGAATAATTTTGGTCGTGACTGTATATCTCACAATCAGATCAATATGTATAACTACATTTATCAATATCAATATGTAAAACTACATAAAACTACACACACACACACACACACACACAAACACACAACACAAGGACACAGACACACAGTTATACTTGACCCTGTTATAGTTTGACCGTGAACATGACCCTATTGAATTGAGATCCGGGACCTTTCTGCAGAAATGCATCTTGGTATTACTGGCATATTCTACTCTACTGATACATTTTTAAACATGCAAATGAATAAACTGAACTCAACTAAACACATGAAACCACAGTCCATGGTCCGTATTCACAAAGTGAGAGTAGGAGTGCTGATCTGCGATCAGTTTTGACTTTTAGATCATAATCTGAGACACTTTATGAATACTGATGTAAAAACCAAAACACAGTTCAAAATAAACCAAAAAGTAAAATTATACAGTAAGTCATATGATTAAAGGCTAAAAACATACAACCAAAAACAATATGTCAAGATATCGTACTTACTGAGTGAAGTGAAGTTGAGAGCTCTTGTACTGTAAGTCAACTTACTGTCAGTGCGTGGAAACAAGAAGTAGGCTGCTGCAAATGTTAGTAGAAGCAGGCGTAGCCTAAGTGTGAGTTCTGTGGTTGACACATTTTAAAAGCAGCCTAGTGAGGGCATTAACATGCATGAACAGCATGTCACATAACGGATGTTACTGTATCTAAATAGAAAATGTGCTAAAGTCAGCATACTGTAGTTGCATTTCTTTATTTGAGGAGTGGGCCTACATGTTTTATAGGAGGCAAAATGTGACCCATTCCTATCACTCTTCATCAGCTGCATCAAAGTGGTAGTGAAGGTTCCAGCACAGATGAAAGGGGAGCATCTTTGGTTCCAGTGTTCTAAACTAGAGCTCCCCCTACTGACAACACAACATTACTGCAGCCTCCAGGCTTAATTTGTCCCTACTGGTCTGATGGAAATATACAAAATAGAAGGTAAAAAAAACACTTGAAAATGTAAAAATATAGAATAAACCAGGCACGCACGTAAAAAATAAACTAGTTCTGTTAGCTCTGCCAATCAAGAGATGTGACTTTCATACACAAGCATTTTTGTGCATCACACAGCTGCTCTAAATGGACTTGAATGTGAACAATCATTTAGCTATTTCATTTGGAATATGAGTACCCCTTTAGGTATAGAACTAATACGTAAAAATGATTTGGAAAAATATTGAATTTGGCCCTTACTGCTATAGGCCACATAAACTCATTGAATAACACATTCATAAATGGCAAAACAAAGACAGTGAAAAAATGTATGGTAAAGACTAAGGTTTTGAAGTGACTGTCCTGTATCTAGGAAATATAACAAAGCTCAGGATTATTATTATTTATTTTTTACACATACACTATATGTGCAAAAGTATGTGAACACCCTTTCAAATGACAGTTCGTCAAATTTCTGCCCTGTTAGAGCTGCCCTGATCAACTGTAAGTGCTGTTATTGTGAAGTGGAAACAAGAACAGCTCAGCCTCGAAGTGGCAGGCCACACAAGTTCACACAACGGGATCGCTGAGTGCTGAAGTGCAAAAAAATCGTCTGTCCTTGGTTGCAACTCTCACTACAGAGTCCCAAACTGCATCTGGAAGCAACGTCAGCACAAGAACTGTTCGTCGGGAGCTTCATGAAATGGGTTTCCATGGCTGAGCAGCAGCACACAAGCCTAAGATCACCATGTTCAATGCCAGGCATCGGCTGCAGTGGTATAAAGCTCGCCGACATTGGACTCTGGTGCAGGGGAAAAGCGTTCTCTGGAGTGATGAATCACACTTTACCATCTGGAAGTCTGACAGACGAATCTGGGTTTGGTGGATGCCAGGAGAACGCTACCTGCCCCAATGCATAGTGCCAACCAGTGGCGACCCGTCATTCAGGGAAGAGCCCTTCCTGTTATTTTGGCATTAATACGTGTCACATATAAGTTTGCAAACAATGCAAAACAAAAATCATTGAGTTAATAAAGCCGCATAAAAACATGGTCTCTTTTTTTGCTTTCTTGAGTAAGGCAGCTCCTAAATGCAGGTGTTTCAGTCTAGCTCAGTGCTTTCTGTGGTGGTGGGGCAGCCAGTGGAAAATACAGAGCGTAGGGGTTGGTAATGTTCTCTAATTGCACTGTGATTGGCTCAGTGTTCTGTCACTCATGGGGACACTACTTCACCGCAAAATATACGGGGAGAGCTAAAAAACTCAAGCCCCTTGGGTGCTGCCATAGATTTATATTAGAAGTGCCCATCCAAGAAGGCTCAAGGTACTTGGCCACAGATGAAATGACGTCAAATCACGTTATATCTACCGTGGCTTTGATTGGACTGATCATGTCAACATCATATTTTCTAATCTTAGGTAGCAAGCTAGACAAGCAGTCATCTTCATGAATCAAGCCGACAATCGACTGGGAAATCCTTATCAATCCTTGTCATATGAAGAGAAATTATAGATAAAACGTATCAGTGCTCATCGTCCATTGGACATAAACATTACACAACAAGATGGAAAATCGCAAATTCAACAATGAGTGGTTTGGAAGGAATCAGTGGCTAACTGCAAGTGTTGCAAAAAAATCACTAGCCTGCTATTCAGTGGAGTAGGTGTGTGGTCCAAGTCTGGGCTTAAGGGTCTCTTTTCAAGATTAAAAGGATAAACATTCACATTCAACACCATGGGCTTCAGTGAATTCAAGACAACTGGGTACTCTGAAAAAAAGTCAGACTGGGAAAATCTTGGTCATCCAACTCAGAATTCCAAATCGGGAACTCTGGCCTCTTTCTAGAGCTCTGACCTGAAGATCACTGACATCACGATTCAACCTTGTTTTTTTCAGAGTTCCCAGATGTCTTGAAAGCACCATAAATCCAGAGAATGCCAGAGTTTGATGACAAAGGTTGCCCAGAAGAAGGACCACTGTGGCACCTTCCTGTTCAAGTCAGCACAGAACACAAGGTGAGTCCAAATATGTCTTGTATGCTCCTGCATAATGATGGAATATGCCAGAGAGATATTTATACTGTAGCCAAGAAAGTAACCCTAAGTGTATGTTGTGTGGTAAGCTGTTAGTAGCCCATGTGCCTCACCCTAATCATTTGGTCACTTTCCCCTCTTAACTTAGCCTACTGTTCTGACTTGGTGGTGCACATGTAGCCTATAGCCTGTTTTAGAGAAATGTAATCATCGGATATTGTGAGAGCTTTCATTGTCTGCTTATATGCCCTCTTTATTTATCCTACGGTTCTGACTTGGTGTACAGGGAGAACACTGTAAGAACGGCCCATGTTCTGACTTCTGTCGCTGTACATTTCAAAAGTGCTGAACAAATAGTTATATTGACTATGTCCGTCCTACCTTGCTCATTAATGTCTTAATCAAAATTACAGATTGCCTCTTATCCTCTCGTTGTTCCCTTATGCCATAGTTTGTACATCTCAATTGTCAGTAGAAAACACATTTGTTTAAGCAAGTCAGCTGTAGTTTTTAAGAAGGCAGTAAATGAGGCTGAATGAACCTTTTCGCTGCCAGACAAGGTTCCGCTGATAGCCAGGTGTAGCGGTGGTAAGGATTCACTCCATGGTGCTGAAAAGAAAGCCCTGCTGTTGGGACAGCTTTATGTAGGCCCTAACAGTTTGTGGGCACCATTTTTCACCGTTAGAGTGCAATTAATGTATTGTTTAGTGTTGTGTTGTGTAGTGGCTTTACCGGCATGAATCAAAACAAATTGGGGTGAGTTTGCCCCACCATGATTTACATGCTAAAAATCACCACTGGTGCCAACTGTAAAGTTTGGTGGAGAAATAATGGTCTGGGGCTGTTTTTCATGGTTCAGGCTAGGCCCCTTAGTTCCAGTGAAGAGAAATCTTAAAGCTAAAGCATACAATGGCATTCTAGAGGATTCTGTGCTTCCAACTTTGTGGTAACAGTTTGAGGAAGGCCCTTTCCTGTTTCAGCATGACAATGCCCCGTGCACAAAACAAGGTCTATACAGAAATGGTTTGTCGAGATCGATGTGGAAGAACTTGACTGGCATGCACAGAGCCCTGACCTCAACCCCATTGAATACCTTTGGGATGAATTCGAACGCCGACTGCGAGCCAGGCCTAATCGCCCAACATCAGTGCTTGACCTCACTAATGCTCTTGTGGCTGAATGCTATCATGTTCTGTTCATTTTCAAGTTTGTTTCTTAAGTCCGTTGTTGTTGTTTTTGTTTTTGTTGTTGTAAATAATCTTTTTTAAATCATATTTTAAATAAATTGTAGAAAATACACTTTATGACACTTTCATGAAGCATTATGACCATCCTGTGTCACTTTACTTGGACTAAAAAAATACACTTCATGACCATAATCATTTATGCCAGATAGGCCTGTCATGTACAGGCCCTTATATCAGTCATCAGTCAAACGAGGGTGTCTTGTCCTGCTCCTGAAATCTGCTCCTGCATTCATCCCAGTCATCATCAGAGCATTGAGGTAGGTGCATGTCTGACATCAATGTGTGCGCAATTACGATGATAATTTAATATGGTCAATTAAAAAATGGTATATGACATAAACATACTGTTGACACGTAGGCTATTGTGTAATGGAATGTTTTGCCTTGTGTGGTAGGTTTTGTGGGTTTTGACACTCTTATGTAGGTGTCATGACCAGCCATAAAATAACTACCGCTGTAAGTTTTGTGTGTTTTTACACTCTTATTTAGGTGTCATAACCAGTCATAAAATAACACAATATATGTCATAACAGGTCTGAATATATGTGTAATGACAGTGTTATGACCATATTATGACAGGTTATGACATATGTCAGCTGTTATGACATGTTATGAGGTGGTTATGATAATGTCATAACGTGTCAAGTTAAGTGTTACCATAACTACTTGGACATACCTTTACTGGACAGCTACACCAGACATGTTAGCATAGCGTAGCGCTAGCGCAGCTGAAACCACTGTGATCAATGAGAGATATTATACTGGTCACGCTCTCTCACACTGCTGAAGGATCTTTTTATGCTGTTTCAAGTCTATTTCAAGCTTTTCACTAGCGCTTCTGAAGCATTCTGAACTGATGAAAGTGGTTTGTTTTAATGCTGCCTCCTGTTGCTGTTTCTGGTGTAGAATGGGGAAAACACAGAACACTTGTGCTTGCAGTGTAGTTTCCCAGTTAGGGCAGTATTCAGACTTAGAGTACAAGACAGGGCTTGATTCAATCTGTATCGTGGAAGATCTCGGTTGTAGCGTTGTTGACAGTTAAAGGTCATTTTCGATTGAGCCGACATATGCAGCGTTTACCGTGAATGTTGCCTTTAAATGTCAATCACGCTACAACACAGATTTTCTGCGCTACGGATTGAATCAAGCCCTTAGATAGTTGACAAAATTACATATTGGTTTCCTTGCCCTGTAAGTAATCTATAGACAAGGAGGTGCTTTGGATTTGGTTACCTAGTCGTCGACCACTAATTTAAGAATTTTTCATCTACATTAAATAACAACTTTAATTGCATGTTTTTCATTTTCTGCATTTATCATTTTTAAGTGTGCTGGAGTCTGGTGTAGCAGGTAAAACTCCCAACCCTTTGGCGATGGTGGTTTGATCTCCATCTCAGCCATTCCTGTCCTGTGCCCCTCTCTGTCCTTTCCCCACTTTACACTTGGGGAATTGTCCTATGTGGACAGGAGCAAATTGAAATGTTTCTAACAGAAGAGATATGAAAATCATATGGATAACCATGGCAGCAACTGAAAATGAGAACTTTGGAGATAAAGGGGAAACTATCTGAACAAAGGTTATGGTTACACACTTCTCCAAAGTGTTCACAGTTCCTATGTCATTTCAATGCACTTTTATGACTTAACCTCTACAGGATCGGTGTCCCGTATACGGGACAGTTGAGCTAACGTGCGCTAATGTGATTAGCATGACTGTTGTAAGTAACAGCAAACTTTCCAGGACATAGACATGTCTTAAATGGCCAGAAACCTTAAATTCTTGTTAATCTAATTGCACTGTCCAATTTACAGTAGCTATTACAGTGAAAATATACTATGCTATTGTTTGAGGAGAGTGCACAACAACAAAAAACTTATCATGACAACTGGTTTGATACATTCACCTCTGAAGGAAAAGAATGTACTTACGTTCAGTAATCTTACTCTGATTTGTCATCCTAAGGGTCCCAGAGATCAAATGTAGCATAGTTTAGTTTGATAAAATCCATTTCTACATTCAAATGTAGGAACTGGGTTCTACAGTTTGAACCCCTGCTGTCTCTGGCTCCACACCCACCCCGACCGGCCAACTAGATGTGTGAAAGTTAGTGTATAAGCTAATGAGCCATCATGTATGACATTCCTGGGAGTGTGTAAAGTTACATTTTGTATTACCATATCATTTTTGTATGTTCTCTATAGTTATATACTTGAAAATGTATCAATTGACCAATTCGGCACATTTGGGCAGACTTGAAACAAAATAGA
>NW_025537198.1:0-39666 GCF_020615455.1 Coregonus clupeaformis | reverse complement strand
AGTTAGCTAGCTGTTTCACAGCCGCGACAGAACCGCTGGTTGTTTACAAACGCACTGAAAGTTCCGGGGTTCACTCTCCGCTCCTCCTGTTAAGGTTTAAGACTGAATATATCTCTCTCCTCTCTCTCGGTGGTGTTCAGGTGGAGTTGTTTGAGAAGGACATTGAGTATCTGAAGACTGAGCTGAACCACATCTCAGCCGCTGACACGTCCCCTATCAGTCTCTATGAGTACTTCCACATCTCTCCCATCAAGGTGAGCTTCAGTGTCATCACAGTGCTTTTACTGTGTGTATGCTACATTACCTTAGGGCCAGGAGTTTTTCTAGACAGCATGGCCTGACCAGTAAAAACAGTAGGCCCTCTAGTCATGAACTGTTATTTACCAGTTATGCACCATAGTCATGGGATCAGGAAAACTCCTGGTCTAGGGATGATCTATATATAGTAAGGTGTGTTTGTTTGGCAGCTGCACCTGAGTTTCTCTTTGAGTTCTGGGGGAGAGGATGGTAATAAGGAGAAGAGGGAGACTGAGGTCATCCCTGTCCAATCCCTCAATCTGCTGCTGAAGAGCATCGGAGCAACCCTCACTGACGTGCAGGACGTCGTCTTCAAGTATGGACACATCAATGGCACACACACACGTAACAAACAGAAACTCTACAAACCACTTCATGCCTATTTATTTGCTTTTGACAAGGCTTTATTTGACCATGTCCCCTTTTTGCATACATTTAACCCACAGTCATTTTCTGTAACTTCCCTAGATTGGCCTATTTGAGCTGACATTCCAGTTTCGCACTAACCCAGCAACTACAATGGGAGGTCATCAGACACCTACCGAAAACAGGTAACATCTCACACACCTCCACTCCAAGTGGGACCCAATGGCCAATTCTTAACAAGTCACCCATTCATTTCAATTAATGATTTATGTGAAAATTTAGTTCTATCCAAGTTCCTCAAGTTAGGATCCCCCCCTCCCTGACAAGTAATGTAGTTACTATGATACACAAGAGAACTGAGCCATGTTCCCATCCGTGTCTCAGGCGATAAAGCAGATGTATGTGCTGGTGTTGGGCTTGGACGTGCTGGGAAACCCCTTTGGACTGATCCGAGGTCTGTCTGAGGGAGTGGAGGCTTTCTTCTATGAGCCCTATCAGGTAAGACCACAGTGCAACCAGTATGAACCACGCCAGCTCAAACAACGTATGACCTAAATCTTTTACAGTACCAGTCAAAAGAGTGGACACCTACTCATCCAAGGGTTTTTCTTTCTACATTGTAGAATAATAGTGAAGACATCAAAACTATGAAATAACACACATGGACTCATGTAGTAACCAAACAAGTGTTAAACAAATGAAAATATATTTTATATTTGAGATTCTTCAAATAGCCACCCTTTGCCTTGATGACAGCTTTGCACACTCTTGGCATTCTCTCAACCAGCTTCATGAGGTAGTCAACTGGAATGCATTTAATTTAACAGGTGTGCCTTGTTAAAAGTTAATTTGTGGAATGTCTTTCCTTCTTAATGCGTTTGAGCCAATCAGTTGTGTTATGACAAGGTAGGTGTGGTATACAGAAGATAGCCCTATTTGGTAAAAGACCAAGTCCATATTATGGCAAGAACAGCTCAAATAAGCAAAGAGAAACGACAGTCCATCATTACTTTAAGACATGAAGGTCAGTCAATCCAAGGCTTTCGACTCTGTCAATCACTGCATTCTTATTGGCTGACTAAATAGCCTTGGTTTCTCAAATGACTGCCTCGCCTGGTTCACCAACTACTTCTCAGATAGAGTTCAATGTGTCAAATCGGAGGACCTGTTGTCTGGACCTTTAGCAGTCTCTATGGGGGTGCCACAGGGTTCAATTCTCAGGCCGACTCTATTCTCTGTGTATATCAATGATGTTGCTCTTGCTGCTGGTGACTCTCAGATCCACCTCTACGCAGACGACACCATTTTGTATACATCTGGCCCTTCATTGGACACTGTGTTAACAAACCTCCAAACGAGCTTCAATGCCATACAACACTCCTTCCGTAGCCTCCAACTGCTCTTAAACGTTAGTACAACTAAATGCATGCTCTTCAATCGAACGCAGCTTGCACCCGCCCGCCCGACTAGAATCACTACTCTCAGCGGGTCTGACTTAGAATATGTGGACTACAAATACCTAGGTGTCTGGTTAGACTGTAAACTCTCCTTCCAGACTCACATTAAGCATCTCCAATCCAAGTTAAATCTAGAATCGGCTTCCTATTTCGCAACAAAGGCTCCTTCACTCATGCTGCCAAACATGCCCTCAGTAAACGGACTATCCTCACCGATCCTTGACTTCGATGATGTGATTTACAAAATAGCCTCCAACACTCTACTCAGCAAACTGGATGTAGTCTATCACAGTGCCATTCGCTTTGTCACCAAAGCCCCATATACTACCCACCATTGTGACCTGTACGCTCTCGTTGGCTGGCCCTCACTACATATTCGTTCGCCAAACCCACTGGCTCCAGGTAATCTATAAATCACTGCTAGGCAAATCCCGCCTTATCTTAGCTCATTGGTCACCATAGCAACACCCACCTGTAGTATGCGCTCCAGCAGGTATATCTCACTGGTCATCCCCAAAGCCAACACCCTCCTTTGGCCGCCATTCCCCTTCAGTTCTCTGCTGCAAATGACTGGAACTAAATAATTATTTTGCACTATGGCCTATTTATTGCCTTACCTCCATAACTTACTACATTTGCACACACTGTATATAAATTTTCTATTGTGTTATTGACTGTACGTTTTGTTTATCCCATGTGTAACTCTGTGTTGTTGTTTTTTATCACACTGCTTTGTTTTATCTTGGCCAGGTAGCAGTTGTAAATGAGAACTTGTTCTCAACCTTTACCTGGTTAAATAAAGGTTAAATACAAAATATAAAAATATTTTTAAAAATCTGGAGAATTTCAAGAACTTTAAAAGTTTCTTGAAGTGCAGTCGCAAAAACCATCAAGCACTATGATGAAACTGGCCTCATGAGGACCGCCACAGGAATGGAAGACCCAGAGTTACCTCTGCTGCAGAGGATAAGTTCATTAGCGTTAACTGCACCTCAGATTGCAGCCCAAATAAATGCTTCACAGAGTTCAAGTAACAGCCACATCTCAACTGTTCAGAGGAGACTGTGTGAATCAGGCCTTCATGGTCGAATTGCTGCAAAGAAACCACTACTAAAGGACACTAATAAGAAGAAGATACTTGCTTGGGCCAAAGAAACACGAAAGCAATGGACATTAGACCGGGTGGAAATCTGTCCTTTGGTCTGAGTCCAAATTTGAGATTTTTGGTTCCAACCACCGTGTGCTTTGTGAGACGCAAGTAGGTGAACGGATGATCTCCGCATATATGGTTCCCACCGTGAAGCATGTGTGATGGTGTGGGGGTGCTTTGCTTGTGACACTGTCTGTGATTTATTTAGAATTCAAGGCGCACTTAACCAGCATGGCTACCACAGCATTCTGCAGCGATACGCCATTACATTTACATTTTAGTCATTTAGCAGACGCTCTTATCCAGGTTAAGTGCCTTGCTCAAGGGCACATCGACAGATTTTTCACCTAGTCGGCTCGGGGATTAGAACCAGCGACCTTTCGGTTACTGGCACAACGCTCTTAACCACTAAGCTACCTGCCGCCATCCCATCTGGTTTGCGCTTAGTGGGACTATCATTTGTTTTTCAACAGGACAATGACTCCAAACACACACTCCAGGCTGTGGAAGGGCTGTTTGAAGCTATTTGACCAAGAAGGAGAGTGATGGAGTGCTGCATCAGATGACCTGGCCTCCACAATCACCCAACCTCAACCCAATTGAGATGGTTTGGGATGAGTTGGACCGCAGAGTGAAGGAAAAACAGCCAACACATATGTGGGAACTCCTTCAAAACTGTTGGAAAAGCATTGCTCATGAAGCTGGTTGAGAGAATGCCAGAGTGTGCAAAGCTGTCATTAAGGCAAAGGGTGGCTACTTTGAAGAATATAAAATATAAAAAGTAGTAACCACTTTTTTGGTTACTACATGATTCCATATGTGTTATTTCATAGTTTTGATGTCTTCACTATTATTCTACAATGTAGAAAATAGTAAAAATAAAGAAAAACCCTTTAATGAGTAGGTGTGTCCAAACTTTTGACTGGTACTGTGTAGCGTCAAACACTGCCAGTATGAATGTGTAATACTTGACACTGTGCAGTAGTTATCTGTATAGATGGTATGCATCTGAGTAACTCTGTTTTGGGGGTTCTCCAGGGAGCTATCCAGGGGCCAGAGGAGTTTGTGGAGGGTATGGCACTGGGGGTGAAGGCGCTGGTTGGAGGAGCAGTGGGTAAGTGTCATTCTCGTTCATCTCTTTTCTGCTCACCTTGATTCTGCTTAGTTCCCTCATTGCCTTCCCTCCACTTCTGACTTACTTAACTATATTTACACCCTGACATTTCTCTCGCCCTCTCTCTTCTCTCTCCCCCCTCTCTTCTTTCTCCTCTCTCCTCTTCGCGACTGTGTGTTCACTCTGTCTCCTCTCCCAGGGGGCATTGCGGGCGCTGCCTCCAGGATAACAGGCGCCATGGCGAAGGGTGGGCTGCCATGACGATGGATGAGGAGTACCAGCAGAAGAGACGAGAGACTATGAACAAGCAGCCCAGCGGCCTGAGAGAGGGCCTGACCCGTGGAGGCAAAGGACTGGTGTCTGTGAGTCTGACCCACTATAGAACACAAACACCAGTACAACCTAACTGGTGTCCGAGAATCGAACCCAGCAATATCAGCACAACAGAACCGGGATGTGTGTAGTAGAACAACGTAACCTACTACGTTGCAGGGGAAATTGAAGATATGGTTGTGTTTACACAGGCAGCCTAATTCTGATATTTTTCCACTAATTGGTCTTTTGACCAATCAGAACAGCTATTTTGCCAATAATTGGGCAAAAGATCAGAATTGTGCTGCCTTTGTAAACACAGCCTAAGAGACGTATTATTATATAAATATTATTACTAAAGAAGCTTTATGAATAGCAATAGGTGTTCCTAATGGTCAAGTTCAGATAGTCTTCTCCGTCGAGTGCCTACTGAACACAATCCAGCTGTCTGTGAGTCTTACCAGCATAGCTGGGCAGTAGAAACGGTCTGTTCTCTCTGTCTGTAACACTCCCCGTTCTCCATCTTAGGGCTCGTCAGTGGGATCAGGGGATCGTCACCAAGCCCATTAGAGGTGCTCAGAAGGAGGGTATGGCAGGCTTCTTTAAGGGTGTTGGGAAGGTTATGGTGGGGGCTGTGGCCAGACCCACAGGAGGCGTCATCGACATGGCCAGCAGCACCTTCCAGGGCATCAAGAGGGCGGCTGAGACGCCCCAGGACGTGGAGAGTCTCGTCCGCCTCGCTTCATCCACGAGGACGGGGTCATCCGACCGATAAAGGAGAGAGAAAAGTCGGCAGCCAGATATTCACAGGTAACAGGGGAATGATCTTTAAACATAAACTAACCCTTATGTCCTCCGTAAACAGAGGACTCCTCTGACTTCAATTGGGAGGGATTATGTGAACTCCAATAAGAAACTCTAATCTTCTAAACTGTTTTCCAATTCGTATCTAACGAACACGGACCCCATAAGGTCAGGTGTCAGGGTTCATGTTAATGTGTGGCCTCACATAAACATCCACTTTCCCTCCCTCTCTCACTCTCAGCCACTTATTGCATCTCAGAGTCCAGATAGATTTTCATCTTCATTGTTTCTTTCATCCTCATCTCTGATTATCTATACTATCTATTGCATCTTAGTCTATGCCGCTCTGACAATGACATTGCTCATCCATATATTTATATATTCTTATTCCATTCCTTTACTTAGATTTGTGTGTATTAGATATTTGTCGTGGAACTGTTAGATATTACTTGCTAGATATTACTGCACTGTCGGAACTAGAAGCACAAGCATTTCGCTACACTTGCAATAACATTTGCTAACCATGTGTATGTGACCAATACATTTCATTTGATTAGATTTGACTCGGCTGCTCTATAGTTCTCCTATAGAGCATGGATGTTGTAGCGCTCTGTGTGTGGAATCCGACATAGGCTTTGTTTACACAGCCACCCGAATAACCCAATTCAGACAGTCCACACTCAGTTTTACATTTACGTCATTTAGCAGATGCTCTTATCCAGAGCGACTTACAAATTGGTGCATTCACCTTAGTGTGGGATAACCACTTTTTTTTGGGGGGGGGTAGAAGGATTACTTATCCTATCCCAGGTGTTCCTTAAAGAGGTGGGGTTTCAAATGTCTCCGGAAGGTGGTGAGTGACTCCAGCTGTCCTGGCGTCTCGTGAGGGAGCTTGTTCCACCATTGGGGTGCCAGAGCAGCGAACAGTTTTGACTGGGCTGAGCGGGAACTCAGTGCTTCAGCAGAGGTAGGGAGCCAGCAGGCCAGAGGTGGATGAACGCAATGCCTCGTTTGGGTGTAGGGACTGATCAGAGCCTGAAGGTACGGAGGTGCCGCTTCCCTCACAGCTCCGTAGGCAAGCACCATGGTCCTTGTAGCAGATGCGAGCTTCAACTGGAAGCCAGTGTAGTGTGCGGAGGAGCGGGGGTGACGGGAGAGAACTTGGGAAGGTTGAACACCAGACGGCTGCGCATTCTGGATGAGTTGTAGGGGTTTAATGGCACAGGCAGGGAGCCCAGCCAACAGCGAGTTGCAGTAATCCAGACGGGAGATGACAAGTGCCTGGATTAGGACCTGTGCCGCGCTTCCTGTGTAAGGCAGGGTCGTACTCTCGGAATGTTGTAGAGCATGAACCTACAGGATCGGGTCACCGCCTTGATGTTAGCGGAGAACGAACAGGGTGTTGTCCAGGGTCAGCGCCAAGGCTCTTCGCACTCTGGGAGGAGGACACAACGGAGTTGTCAACCGGTGATGGCGAGATCATGGAACGGGCAGTCCTTCCCCGGGAGGAAGAGCAGCTCCGTCTTGCCAAGGTTCAGCTTGATGTGGTGATCCGTCATCCATACTGATATGTCTGCCAGACATGCAGAGATGCGATTCGCCACCTGGTTATCAGAAGGGGGAAAGGAGAAGATTAGTTGTGTGTCGTCTGCGTAGCAATGATAGGAGAGGCCATGTGAGGATATGACAGAGCCAAGTGACTTGGTGTATAGACGAGAATAGGAGAGGGCCTAGAACTGAGCCCTGGGGGACACCAGTGGTGAGACCGTGGTGCGGAGACAGCTTCCGCCACGCCACTTGGTAGGAGCGACCGGTCCGCAGGACGTAATCCAAGAGTGAGCCGCGCCGGAGATGCCCAGCTCGGAGAGGGGTGGAGAGGAGGATCTGATGGTTCAGTATCAAAGGCAGCAGACAGGTCTAGAAGGACAAGAGCAGAGGAGAGAGAGTTAGCTTTAGCAGTGCGGAGAGCCTCCGTGACACAGAGAAGAGCAGTCTCAGTTGAATGACCAGTCTTGAAACCTGACTGGTTTGGATGATGAAGGTCATTCTGAGAGAGATAGCAAGAGAGTTGGCTAAGGACACGCACGCTCAATAGTTTTGGGAGAGAAAAAGAAAGAAGGGATACTGGTCTGTAGTTGTTGACATCAGAGGGATTGAGTGTTGGTTTTTTTGAGAAGGGTGCAACTCGCGCTCTCTTGAAGACGGAAGGGACATAGCCAGCGGTCAAGGATGAGTTGATGAGCGAGGTGAGGTAAGGGAGAAGGTCACCGGAGATGGTCTGGAGAAGAGAGGAGGGGATAGGGTCAAGTGGGCAGGTTGTTGGGCGGCCGGCCGTCACAAGTCGCAAGATTTTATAATAATAATAATAATATAATATGCCATTTAGCAGACGCTTTTATCCAAAGCGACTTACAGTCATGCGTGCATACATTTTTGTGTATGGGTGGTCCCGGGGATCGAACCCACTACCTTGGCGTTACAAGCGCCGTGCTCTACCAGCTGAGCTACAGAGGACCACATCTGGAGAGAGAGGGAGAAAGAAGTCAAAGCATAAGGTAGGGCAGTGTGAGCAGGACCAGCAGTGTCATTTGACTTAACAAACGAGGATCGGATGTCGTCAACCTTCTTTTCAAAATGGTTGACAAAGTCATCCACAGAGAGGGGGATTCAGCAGGGAGGAGAAGGTGGCAAAGAGCTTCCTAGGGTTAGAGGCAGATGCTTGGAATTTAGAGTGGTAGAACGTGGCCTTAGCAGCAGAAACAGATGAAGAAAATGTAGAGAGGAGGGGGTGAAAAGATGCCAGGTCCGCAGGGAGTCTAGTTTTCCTCCATTTCCGCTCGGCTGCCCGGAGCCCTGTTCTACACAACTTGTGTGAGTGAGAGGAAGCACAAGCACCACCACCAGTGAACTTACACCACTGCCACCAGTCAGCCTACACCACTGTTGTTACTATGACAACTAGCGTAGCCATGTCAGCAAATGACTACTGTCACGAATCTGATTTGGTCGCTTGTAACTTGCTGTTTGGACAGTCAGTATTCCAAAACGGATTTGAAAAACAAAACTGATTTGAACATTAAGGCCTGCAGTGTGAACAAACCGTGGCAGAGGTCGAGTTCCTCCTGCCTGACTAGATGTGCAGGTGTTGCATTGCATCAACCAATTGTTCCATGCCACATCAACTGTGCAGTCAGGCATCAGATTGGTATAACGTATAATTTTGGTTACCTGATATGTTAAATACATATCCAGGTTTTGAAAGATCTGGCATGCGTCAGCAATGTAGTTGGGCAGGAACTTGAGTTGCTTGAGTACCAACAGTTTATCTTGAAGCTGCAATGTACTTCTGTATTGATGTTTCACAGGGGAAGTGATGGATAATATTATTTTCAATGCAAACAAGATTTTTGTAGAGCTGGAGATGAATCGTAGTGTCAGACATGGTACCGTCTGTCTCTGTGTGTGTTTCTGTCTGTCTTTGTCTTGAAATTGGCTTTGTCTTCTCTCTTGTAATGTCCACAGAAAATGGTGGTCTACACTGATTGGAGTAGAACTGGCAGTGGTGGTGGTGATGATGATGAAAAGGTGCTATAGAAATGAAATGTATTATTGATGTGGATGATGACAACTAGAATGGAATTGATAAACACTAGGTAATGCTTTGGTCTTTCATAGTTTGTCTTGAAGCTGCACTGTACTGCTGTACTGATGTTTTAAGTGGTGAAATTATGTGATAATTTGCTTAAATGGAAACAATGTGTTTTTGTAGAGCCAGATATTATTAGAGACGGGCTTGTCTGTCTGCCCTGACATTGGCTTTGTCTTCTCTCTTGTCATGTCCACAGAAAAGGGTGGCTTTCACTGATTGGAGTAGGACTGGCAGTGATGGTGATGATGACTGCTACAGTCGAACTGCTAAGTCCTAGTTAATTCTTTGGTCTTCCATAGCTTTTAATGTGTACTGTATGTTTGTGTCGGTCATTGTGGAGTAGCCTGCTCCAGCAGGACATTTTATCACTCTAGGCCTCCTGAATAACCAGCTGCCAGGCAATGTTTGTCATTCTCGGCTATTCTTAATTTTTTGGTAACTGGAGATGTGCCCAGCATTTTTTATAAAACACCCATGTATTCTCAGGATTCTGCTGCAGGATCCCCTTGCATTTTGTCATGTAAAACCATCATTCTATTTATTTTACCCTTCATCTGTCATTCAACCATCTGCGCTTTCATGTAAGGGGGCGGAGTCAGAAAACCAAGAGATCGATAATCATAATAATATAATTGATTAAATAATAATTAATGGTATGCTATCAGAGAGCCATGAAAGATTATGTGAAAAGTTGATATTATTCATATGAAGTTAATATGAAATATATTGTATTGGTCTGGAGTGACGTAATGGTCAGTCAGCAGTCCTCCCTCATGGCATTTAGGCCCCTCCCTCTTTCAGAAGAATCGTTGCTATGCGCTCAGTCGTTCACTCATCCAACACCACTGCTCTTCCTACTGTATAAAGTGCATTTTCAAACATCTATTTCATCGTTTTCTCATCCATACCTTTTCCTATCACTTTATCAACATTCATTACCATGCCATTATGAACCGTTTAAACGGTTTATAACAGGTATGTGTTAGACTCAATAAATAAGTATCAGTGTACCACAGGGGAATATTTAGATGTCGTTTGACATCTCTGGTCACATGACAGATGGTCCACAAGTCAAGTGGAAAGATGATGGCCCTGTTTGAATACTTTAAAAACACACCCTTCCTTCCTTCCTTCCTTCCTTCTTCCCTTGAAGTTATCACTGATCTAACACAAATTGATGTGTGAAGCAACTGTTGTAGCACAGCTTTCTCCAATCCAACCATGTCAGATCAGGGATTTCTTCAAGGAATGGAGAAAGGAAGGAGGAATTCATCAAGTATTCAAACAGAGCCTAGGATGTGTCCTGCATGCAAGCCTTTGTCAGATCAGTAGGGAAGTCAATGTAGATCAGTAACAGTACTCATCAGATCTTCTGCCAGAGCCAGTGTGAATTGTGAACATCCCAAAGCCATTTTAATCGAAGTGTGAAAAAGGTACCCAATGACTCTTTACGTATCTTATCAGCAGTAGACTTAACATTTAGTGTAGCATAGCGTGTGTGTTTAAATGTTCAATTTGATAAAGACGTGTGTCTATTTTCTGGAATTGTGTTTGAAGAAATCTGATAAGCTAATTTTTCTCTTTTAGAAAATTGAGAATGGACAGTTCGCCAAGTACAGATACTTTGCTCACGCCAAAGTAAACGAGTCTGATTTCTTGATGATCACCAAAAGGTAAGAGGCTGGCTGGGGTTTGTAGTATTAAAAATAGACTGTAGTGGCCGACAGAATACTGTTGTTTCAGTAATGGCTTCCTGTGTGACTGTTGTCTGTCAGTGAATGTTCTGAGGCTCTGTCTCTCTCGTCTCACCAGTGGAGTCTTTTTCGTGACCAAAGGCACATTTGGGCAGCTGACCTGTGAGTGGCAGTATCTGTTTGACGAGTTCACCAAGAAGCCCATGATCGTGGAGGGGAGGAGGCTTCGGATTGAGGCAAAGGTATCCTCATCTGCCCATTATAGTGATCCATACACACACAAGTATTAACCGATACAACGTGAATGAAACTCATCTTAACCAAGCTGCTTATCATAACTATCTGAATAAACCGCTCCCCGTTTCCAAAGCAGTATCTCCCGCTAACTGGAAACCCCTGCGTAGGGAATACCCCTTCACTCATTTGCATCCAAACAGTTTATTCCTCTACATTATATCATAGTACGGCCCCCTATTTCTCAGAACTCATGTGCTATCTAAAAAATATAAAAAATACCAACCTTTTCCTGTATGTGTTTCAGGAGAGAGTAAAGTCTGTGTTTCATGCCAAAGAGTTTGGGAAGATTCTAAACTTCAGAAGTCCAGAAATAGCCGAGGTGGGTTAGCACAACCTAAACTGCTGCCATGTTTCTGTCGTTATACATACCAAACAATATTTATCAGCCAACGACACCAAACTCAAGTTAATCTAGGATGTGGTTCCAGTTTAAATGTGACTGTTGACGGTGTAATTCTATGGTTTGGTATTGAAATGTGTATGGTTTTGTTTATCTACAGTGGGTTCTTACCAAGCTGGAGGACGCCAGGGAGAGTCTACATAAAAACTGACTGGTCACTCCAATAGGGCCACAAACCAGCACTGAGACATGGCAAAAGTACAACGTTGCCTGATAGTGTGTGTGTGTGTGTGTGTGTGTGTGTGTGTGTGTGTGTGTGTGTGTGTGTGTGTGCTAGGTTAGGGTGTGCCTCCATCAGTATACTAGCTACTTACTCTCAGGTTAGACTTGCTCTTTTATTCACACACACTGACTGTCTGTCTGTCTGGACGTCTTGCAGACACACAGACTGCACTAGCTAACACCATCACTGCTCCGGTTGTACACAGCCATGTGGCAGAAATATCTCCTAGCTCCTTGCACTTCCCTAAGCCAGCTTGGTCTGCCGGAGGTTGTAGAAGAGGCCGCGGTGGGAGTATTCGAAGGCAGTAAACTACTCGCGGATGTTCTCTGTCGGTGGCACAGGTGAAGTGGGAGTGAACAGTCTTCTCTCTGTCTAGGTTCTGCTCCTGGTACATGTTCAGGATGAACTCCCTGGTTGCTTTAGGGTCATTCTACGGCCCTGGAAACAACAGCTTTAGTGTGTGTGCGCGCGAATAGTGTGCCTCTATCAGAAGGCAAGTCATGGCAGGTTGCAGTCTGTATGTGTCTGTAAAACAATGTGTTTGTATGTGTGTGAATGTCACGGTCACTGCTCTGATTGTAAACAACTATGTGCCAGAAATGTCTCCCTTTCCTAAATATACATGTTTGTTTTTTATATTTTCTTTGAAAAAGTAGGGTACCTGAGGGACTTTCCTAACTGCCACTGTTGACGTAGCCGTCATCACATTACAATTCATTTGACAGTTACTGAATGACGTGCTTGACAAGATGTATCACTGTGGCACTGTGTTTATCTGCCGTGATGTGTATATGTTAAACACAGTGTTATTTTACTGTTGATATAGGAGGGGGAAAAACGTCTTAAACCTTTTTCATCGGCTAGTTAGCGGAGTTCAGTCCAAGATGCTAATGATTCTGTTTCAACACTCACCCTATTCCACCTCTTCCTACATCACTAACTCTTGTTTTTCTACACTTTTCTGCATGCAATTTTTATGTAAATCTGCTCTACATTGATTTCAGTGGAGTATCCTGTCTGTCTGTGTGTGTGTATATGTATATAAAACATTAAGAACACCTGCTCTTTCCATGAGACTATCCAGGTGAAAGCTATGATCCCTTATTGATGTCACTTGTTAAATCCACTTCAATCAGTGTAGATGAAGGGAAGAGACAGGTTAAAGAAGGATGTTTAAGGCTTGAGACATGATTGTATGTGTGCCATTCAGAGGGTGAATGGGCAAGACAAAATATTATATACACCGTGCCTTTGAACGGAGTATGGTAGTAGGTGCCAGGCACACCGGTTTACGACAAGAACTGCAACCCTGCTGGGTTTTTCACGCTCAACAGTTTCCTGTGTGTATCAAGAATTAAACCCCTACAACTCATCCAGAATGCCGCAGCCCGTCTGGTGTTCAACCTTCCCAAGTTCTCCACGTCACCCCTCCTCCGCACACTCCACTGGCTTCCAGTTGAAGCTCGCATCCGCTACAAGACCATGGTGCTTGCCTATGGAGCAGTGAGGGGAACGGCACCTCTGTACCTTCAGGCTCTGATCAGTCCCTACACCCAAACGAGGGCATTGCGTTCATCCACCTCTGGCCTGCTGGCTCCCTTCCTCTGCGGAAGCATAGTTCCCGCTCAGCCCAGTCAAAACTGTTCGCTGCTCTGGCACCCCAATGGTGGAACAAGCTCCCTCACGACGCCAGGACAGCGGAGTCACTCACCACCTTCCGGAGACATTTGAAACCCCACCTCTTTAAGGAATACCTGGGATAGGATAAAGTAATCCTTCTACCCCCCCCAAATTGTAAAGTGGTTATCCCACTGGCTATAGGGTGAACGCACCAATTTGTGAGTCGCTCTGGCTAAGAGCGTCTGCTAAATGACGTTAATGTGCCCTTGAGCAAGGCACTTAACCCTAATTGCTCCTGTAAGTCGCTCTGGATAAGAGCGTCTGCTAAATGACTAAAATGTAAATGTAAATGTAAGAATTGTCCACCACCCAAAGGACATCCAGCCACTTTGACAGAACTGTGAGAAGCATTGGGGTCAACATGGGCCAGCATCCCTGTGGAACACTTTTGACACCTTGTAGAGTCCATGCCCCCATGAATTGAGACTGTTCTGAGGGCAAAAGGAGGGGTGTGTAACGGAGTGGCTGCAGTTCTGGATTTTCTCGAAACCCGATTTGCCGTGGCTACAAATAGAGATTTACATTTTAGTCATTTAGCAGAGACTCTTATCCAGAGCGACTAACAGTTAGTGCATTCATCTTAAGATAGCTAGGTGGGACAACCACATATCACAGGCATAGAAAGTACATTTTTCCTCAATAACGTAGCTATCAGTAGAGTCAGAGCTAGAAGGGGGGGGGGTCAAGTGCAAGTGCTGGTAAATTTTTCTGCGCATGTGTTGGAATTTCTTATGTAGCTGCTGTCCACTCCGCATGTTCCAGATATTGCATTCCATCCCTCAGTAGGCTATTAAGCATAAGCGCGATTTCATGTTCTTTTTTCAGGAGTGGAGTTAGGCTACAACATGTAAATAGCTACATGTAGCCTACACAAAAGACATGATCAACATGTTCATACAAACTCACATGTATTTTTTTGCCCCAATGCACAACTCAAGTGGGGAGTTACATGCAGCTATCTAGGCAAATAAAATAAAATGTTATTGGTCACATACACATATTTAGCAGATATTATTGCGGGTGTAGCGAAAATCACCCCGAGAACACCATCCCCACAGTGAAGCATGGTGCGTGGTCCCATGGTGTTTATACTTGCGTACTATTGTTTGTACAGATGAACGTGGTACCTTTAGGCATTTGGAAATTGCTCCCAAGGATGAACCAGACTTGTGGAGGTCTACGATTTTTTTTCTGAGGTCTTGGCTGATTTCTTTTGATTTTCCCATGATGTCAAGCAAAGAGGCACTGAGTTTGAAGGTAGGCTTTGAAATACATCCACAGGTACACCTCCAATTGACTCAAATTATGTCAATTAGCCTTTCAGAAGCTTCTAAAGCCATGACATAATTTTCTGGAATTTTCCAAGCTGTTTAAAGGCACAGTCAACTTAGTGTATGTAAACTTCTGACCCACTGGAATTGTGATACAGTGAATTATAAGTGAAATAATCTGTCTGTAAACAATTGTTGGAAAAATTACTTGTCATGCACAAAGTAGATGTCCTAACCAACTTGCCAAAATTATAGTTTGTTACCAAGAAATGTGTGGAGTGGTTGAAAAATGAGTTTTAATTACTCCAACCTAAGTGTATGTAAACTTCCGACATATATATTTTAAGAACTGCTAAATTGTCTGCTGCTACCTTTTATACTCTACTTTTATTTTTTTATTTTTTTTTATGGTTGCTTTTGATTTGGGGGTCACTGTAATCCATGTAACTAAATTATTTAATCTGTTTTGCCTTTGTAAGCAAGCGCTCTCATTGTGAGTCAGTATAGAATCGCTGGTGCAAATTAAATTGTTCTGCCATTTTCAGAAAAATTAAGGGTCTGTGTGTTTGGTATTGGCTCTTTTTGTCATGATAGGATCTTCAAAGACATACAAGACATTAGACAGCACATAAAGTGCCTACAGTGCCTTGCAAAAGTATTAATCCCCCTTGGCATTTTTCCTATTTTGTTGCATTACAACCTGTAATTTAAATAGATTTTTATTTGGATTTCATGTAATGGACATAGTCCAAATTGGTGAAAGGAAAAAATAAATAACGGAAAAGTGGTGCGTGCATATGTATTCACCCCTTTTGCTATGAAGCCCCTAAATAAAATCTGACGCAGCCAATTACCTTCAGAAGTCACATAATTAGTTAGATTGAACACAGGTGGACTTTAAGTGTCACATGATCTGTCACATGATATCAGTATATATACACCTGTTCTGAAAGGCCCCAGAGTCTGCAACACCACTAAGCACCACCAAGCAAGCGGCACCATGAAGACCAATGAGCTCTCCAAACAGGTCAGGGACAAAGTTGTGAAGAAGTACAGATCAGGGTTGGGTTATAAAAAAATATCAAACTGAACATCCCACGGAGCACCATTAAATCCATTATTTAAAAAATGGAAAGAATATGGCACCACAACAAACCTGCCAAGAGAGGGCCGCACACCAAAACTCACGGACCAGGCAAGGAGGGCATTAATCAGAGGCAACAAAGAGACCAAAGATAACCCTGAAGGAGCTGCAAAGCTCCACAGCAGAGATTGGAGTATCTGTCCATAGGACCACTTTAAGCCGTACACTCCACCGAGCTGGGCTTTATGGAAGAGTGGCCAGAAAAAAGCCACTGCTTAAAGAAAAAAACATGTTTGGTGTTCGCCAAAAGGCATGTGGGAGACTCCCCAAACATATGGAAGAAGGTACTCTGGTCAGATGAGACTAAAATTGAGCTTTTTGGCCATCAAGGAAAATGTCTGGCGCAAACCCAACACCTCTCATCACCCCGAGAACACCATCCCCACAGTGAAGCATGGTGGTGGCAGCATCATGCTGTGGGGATGTTTTTCATCGGATGGGACTGGGAAACTGGTCAGAATTAAAGGAATGATAGATGCCGATAACTACAGGGAAATTCTTGAGGGAATTCTGTTTCAGTCTTCCAGAGATTTGAGACTGGGACGGAGGTTCACCTTCCAGCAGGACAATGACCCTAAGCATACTGCTAAAGCAACACTTAAATCTGTGGTATGACTTAAAGATTGCTGTACACCAGCGGAACCCATCCAACTTGAAGGAGCTGGAGCAGTTTTGCCTTGAAGAATGGGCAAAAATCCCAGTGGCTAGATGTGCCAAGCTTACTGACACGCACCAATAAAGATTTTACATCAAATTACATTTACATTTACATTTTAGTCATTTAGCAGACGCTCTTATCCAGAGCGACTTACAGGAGCAATTAGGGTTAAGTGCCTTGCTCAAGGGCACATTTACGTCATTTAGCAGACGCTCTTATCCAGAGCGACTTACAAATTGGTGCATTCACCCTATAGCCAGTGGGATAACCACTTTCCAATTTATTTATTTATTTATTTTATTTTTTTTTGGGGGGGGGGTAGAAGGATTACTTTATCCTATCCCAGGTATTCCTTAAAGAGGTGGGGTTTCAAATGTCTCCGGAAGGTGGTGAGTGACTCCGCTGTCCTGGCGTCGTGAGGGAGCTTGTTCCACCATTGGGGTGCCAGAGCAGCGAACAGTTTTGACTGGGCTGAGCGGGAACTATGCTTCCGCGAGAGGAAGGGAGCCAGCAGGCCAGAGGTGGATGAACGCAATGCCCTCGTTTGGGTGTAGGGACTGATCAGAGCCTGAAGGTACGGAGGTGCCGTTCCCCTCACTGCTCCATAGGCAAGCACCATGGTCTTGTAACGGATGCGAGCTTCAACTGGAAGCCAGTGGAGTGTGCGGAGGAGGGGGTGACGTGAGAGAACTTGGGAAGGTTGAACACCAGACAGGCTGCGGCATTCTGGATGAGTTGTAGGGGTTTAATGGCACAGGCAGGGAGCCCAGCCAACAGCGAGTTGCAGTAATCCAGACGGGAGATGACAAGTGCCTGGATTAGGACCTGTGCCGCTTCCTGTGTAAGGCAGGGTCGTACTCTCCGAATGTTGTAGAGCATGAACCTGCAGGATCGGGTCACCGCCTTGATGTTAGCGGAGAACGACAGGGTGTTGTCCAGGGTCACGCCAAGGCTCTTCGCACTCTGGGAGGAGGACACAACGGAGTTGTCAACCGTGATGGCGAGATCATGGAACGGGCAGTCCTTCCCCGGGAGGAAGAGCAGCTCCGTCTTGCCAGGGTTCAGCTTGAGGTGGTGATCCGTCATCCATACTGATATGTCTGCCAGACATGCAGAGATGCGATTCGCCACCTGGTTATCAGAAGGGGGAAAGGAGAAGATTAGTTGTGTGTCGTCAGCGTAGCAATGATAGGAGAGGCCATGTGAGGATATGACAGAGCCAAGTGACTTGGTGTATAGGGAGAAAAGGAGAGGGCCTAGAACTGAGCCCTGGGGGACACCAGTGGTGAGAGCACGTGGTGCGGAGACAGCTTCTCGCCACGCCACTTGGTAGGAGCGACCGGTCAGGTAGGACGCAATCCAGGAGTGAGCCGCGCCGGAGATGCCCAGCTCGGAGAGGGTGGAGAGGAGGATCTGATGGTTCACAGTATCAAAGGCAGCAGACAGGTCTAGAAGGACAAGAGCAGAGGAGAGAGAGTTAGCTTTAGCAGTGCGGAGAGCCTCCGTGACACAGAGAAGAGCAGTCTCAGTTGAATGACCAGTCCTGAAACCTGACTGGTTTGGATCAAGAAGGTCATTCTGAGAGAGATAGCAAGAGAGTTGGCTAAAGACGGCACGCTCAATAGTTTTGGAAAGAAAAGAAAGAAGGGATACTGGTCTGTAGTTGTTGACATCAGTGGGATCGAGTGTTGGTTTTTTGAGAAGGGGTGCAACTCTCGCTCTCTTGAAGACGGAAGGGACATAGCCAGCGGTCAAGGATGAGTTGATCAGCGAGGTGAGGTAGGGGAGAAGGTCACCGGAGATGGTCTGGAGAAGAGAGGAGGATGGGGTCAAGCGGGCAGGTTGTTGGGCGGCCTGCAGTCACTAGTCGCAAGATTTTATCTGGAGAGAGAGGGGAGAAAGAAGTCAAAGCATAGGGTAGGGCAGTGTGAGCAGGACCAGCAGTGTCATTAGACTTAACAAACGAGGATCGGATGTCGTCAACCTTCTTTTCAAAGTGGTTGACGAAGTCATCCACAGAGAGGGAGGAGGGGAGGGGGGTGGGGGGGAGGATTCAGGAGTGAGGAGAATGTGGCAAAGAGCTTCCTAGGGTTAGAGGCAGATGCTTGGAATTTAGAGTGGTAGAAAGTGGCCTTAGCAGCAGAAACAGATGAAGAAAATGTAGAGAGGAGGGAGTGAAAAGATGCCAGGTCGGCAGGGAGTTTAGTTTTCTTCCATTTCCGCTCAGCTGCCCGGAGCTCTGTTCTGTGAGCTCGCAATGAGTCGTCAAGCCACGGAGCTGGAGGGGAGGACCGAGCCGGCCGGGAGGATAGGGGACACAGGGAGTCAAAGGATGCAGAAAGGGAGGAGAGGAGGGTTGAGGAGGCAGAATCAGGAGATTGGAGGAAGAAGGATTGAGCAGAGGGAAGATATGATAGGATGGAAGAGGAGAGAGTAGTGGGAGAGAGAGAGCGAAGGTTGCGGCGGCGCGTTACCATCTGTGTAGGGGCAGAGTGAGTAGTGTTGGAGGAGAGCGAGAGAGAAAAGGATACAAAGTAGTGGTCGGAGACATGGACGGGAGTTGCAGTGACATTAGTAGAAGAGCAACATCTAGTAAAGATGAAGTCAAGCCTGCCTTGTGAGTAGGGGGGGACGGTGAGAGGGTGAGGTCAAAAGAGGAGAGGAGTGGAAAGAAGGAGGCAGAGAGAAATGAGTCAAATGTAGACGTAGGGAGGTTGAAATCCTCCAAAACTGTGAAGGGTGAGCCATCCTCAGGAAAGGAACTTATCAAGGCGTCAAGCTCATTGATGAACTCTCCAAGGGAACCTGGAGGGCGATAGATGACAAGGATATTAAGCTTAAATGGGCTAGTGACTGTGACAGCGTGGAATTCAAATGAGGAGATAGACAGATGGGTTAGGGGAAAAATTGAGAATGACCACTTGGGAGAGATGAGGATTCCTGTGCCACCACCCCTCTGACCAGATGCTCTCGGGGTATGCGAGAACACATGGTCAGGACGAGGAGAGAGCAGTAGGAGTAGCAGTGTTTTCAGTGGTAATCCATGTTTCCGTCAGCGCCAGGAAGTCGAGGGACTGGAGGGTAGCATAGGCTGGGATGAAGTCAGCCTTGTTGGCAGCAGAACGGCAGTTCCAGAGGCTGCCTGAGACCTGGAACTCCAGGTGTGTGGTGCGTGCAGGGACCACCAGGTTAGAGAGGCAGCAGCCACGCGGTGTGAGGCGTTTGTGTAGCCTGTGCGGAGAGGAGAGAACAGGGATAGGCAGAGGCATAGTTGACAGGCTGTAGCAGATGGCTACAATAATGCAGAGGAGATCGGAATGAAATGAACTAAACATCTGGGAAAGGAGAGAGCAAGGCCTCCCTCACCAAAAAATATAACTCTCCCAACTTCCACCTCAGAAACTATAATTGTTTCACTGAACCACCCGAATAAAACTCTCCCAACTTCCACTTTAGAAATTAGAATTGTTGTAAACTACAGCGGTTCAATGTTTCAAGGACTAGACTCAACTTACTTTATTCAGCTAGCTAACTATGACGCCATAGCTAACTAGCATGCTAGCATCCAATAACACACAGTTTAGCACCAATACTTGGTTACAACAAACTACCAATAGTGTGTTAACACACTAAACAGATAATTCATGTCCGTGTCTAGTTCTTTCATAACGCAGCAATGATTAAACGTTGGCTAGCTAGCACAAAGATATTGTATTTAGCTACCACAGTACAGCCAGCTGGTAGTGTTGGCTAGCTAGCAATGGCTGCTGTGTTGACTTTGTTTGAAAAACGGCGTCGCTGCGAACGAATGTAGCTGGCTAAAAGGATATTGTATTTAGTTGCTACGTTGCTACATAGCTACTAGCCAGCTAGTCCAGGAGGTGAGTTAGCTAGCTAGCTTCGTGCTACACCCGGCACCGCCGAATACAAAAGTAACCTACAATAACTACATACAACAACTACCCACAACAGCCCACGATGCCTACCTATAATACCTAATAATATACAGCCCACGATGCCTACCTATAATACCTAACTACAATCTAAATACATAGTTTAAGCCTTACTCGACAAAGCCCAAGCTATGTATAAAGCCAAACTTACCCAACGCCAGCTAACTGGGTGGCAGACTGCAATCAGTAGCTGTAATTAAGTACAGCAGCTACCAACCACCTAACGTTAATGCCTCGGATAATGAGGTTAGAAAAACAGCTGAATGGTAGGTAGCTAGCTGGCTCAATTACAGGTACTCTTAAGCATGAAATAACATTGGAAACAACTAACCACAGTTGCTAAAAGTTACCAGTAGCTACCCGCTAGCTAGCTAGCTAGCTTTGTTGGTCCAAGTAGTGGGTTAGCTAGCACTGTGCTTTCGCTGGGTCCGCCGAATACAATACTTACCTACAATAATTACCTACAATAACCTACAATAACTACCTAAGTAAACTACCTATAATACCTGACTACAATACCTACCTACAATCTAAATACATGGTTTAAGCTTTACTCAACATCATATAAGAAGCCAAGCTTACCTCCTGCTAGAGAAAACACAACCTCTCCCGACCACCGCGCTCACAGTTTACGGCAGGTATAAAAGGTGCAGTGAAATGCATATGTGCTAGCTCCCTCAACAATGCAGTACATTAATCAATATCAATAAGAACAATAAAAGTCTACATTGGACTACTGTAACGATTTTGAAACGTAACAAATGTATCTTGAATTTATTTTTGAAAGAAACAATGTAGAAATGACATGCACATATTGATTTTTTTGTTTGTTTGTTTTTTCACCTTTATTTAACCAGGTAAGCCAGTTGAGAACAAGTTCTCATTTACAACTGCGACCTGGCCAAGATAAAGCAAAGCAGTGCGATTAAAAACAACAACACAGAGTTACATATGGGGTAAAACAAAACATAAAGTCAAAAATACAACAGAAAATATATATATACAGTGTGTGCAAATGTAGCAAGTTATGGAGGTAAGGCAATAAATAGGCCATAGTGCAAAATAACTACAATTAGTATTATCTGCAAATAGAGATACTGGGGTGCAAATGAGCAAAATAAATAACAATATGGGGATGAGGTAGTTGGGTGGGCTAATTTCAGATGGGCTGTGTACAGGTGCAGTGATCGGTAAGGTGCTCTGACAACAGATCCTTAAAGTTAGTGAGGGAGATAAGAGTCTCCAGCTTCAGAGATTTTTGCAGTTCGTTCCAGTCATTGGCAGCAGAGAACTGGAAGGAATGGCGGCCAAAGGAGGTGTTTGCTTTGGGGATGACCAGTGAGATATACCTGCTGGAGCGCATACTACGGGTGGGTGTTGCTATGGTGACCAATGAGCTAAGATAAGGCTGGGATTTGCCTAGCAGTGATTTATAGATGGCCTGGAGCCAGTGGGTTTGGCGACGAATATGTAGTGAGGACCAGCCAACAAGAGCGTACAGGTCACAGTGGTGGGTAGTATATGGGGCTTTGGTGACAAAACGGATGGCACTGTGATAGACAACATCCAATTTGCTGTGTAGAGTGTTGGAGGCTATTTTATAAATCACATCACCGAAGTCAAGGATCGGTAGGATAGTCAGTTTTACGAGGGCATGTTTGGCAGCATGAGTGAAGGAGGCTTTGTTGCGAAATAGGAAGCCGATTCTAGATTTAACTTTGGATTGGAGATGCTTAATGTAAGTCTGGAAGGAGAGTTTATAGTCTAACCAGACACCTAGGTATTTGTAGTTGTCCACATACTCTAGGTCAGACCACGTCGAGTAGTGATTCTAGTCGGGTGGGGCGGGTGCCAGCAGCGTTCGATTGAAGAGCATGCATTTAGTTTTACTAGTGTTTAAGAGCAGTTGGAGGCTACGGAAGGAGTTTTGTATGGCATTGGAGCACATTTGGAGGTTTGTTAACACAGTGTCCAATGAAGGGCCAGATGTATACAAAATGGTGTCGTCTGCGTAGAGGTGGATCTGAGAGTCACCAGCAGCAAGAGCGACATCATTGATATACACGGAGAAGAGAGTCTGCCCAAGAATTGAACCCTGTGGCACCCCCATAGAGACTGCCATAGGTCCAGACAACAGGCCTTCCGATTTGACACATTGAACTCTATCTGAGAAGTAGTTGGTGAACCAGGCGAGGCAGTCATTTGAGAAACCAAGGCTATTTAGTCTGCCAATAAGAATGCGGTGGTTGACAGAGTCGAAAGCCTTGGCCAGGTCGATGAAGACGGCTGCACAGTACTGTCTATTATCGATCGCGGTTATAATATCGTTTAGGACCTTGAGCGTGGCTGAGGTGCACCCATGACCAGCTCGGAAACCGGATTGCATAGTGGAGAAGGTACTGTGTGATTCGAAATGGTCGGAGATCTGTTTGCTAACTTGGCTTTCAAAAACTTTCGAAAAGGCAGGGCAGGATGGATATAGGTCTGTAACAGTTTGGATCTAGAGTGTCACCCCCTTTGAAGAGGGGGATGACCGCGGCAGCTTTCCAATCTCTGGGGATCTCAGACGTTACGAAAGAGAGGTTGAACAGGCTAGTAATAGGGGTTGCGACAATTTCGGCTGCTATTTTTAGAAGGAAAGGGTCCAGATTGTCTAGCCCAGATGATTTGTGGGGGTCCAGATTTTGCAGCTCTTTCAGAACATCAGCTGTCTGAATTTGTGTGAAGGAGAAGCAGGGGGTCATGGGCAAGTTGCAGCGGAGGGTGCTGAGCTGGTGGCCGGGGTAGTGGTAGCCAGGTGGAAGGCATGGCCAGCCGTAACAAAATGCTTGTTGAAATTCTCGATTATTGTAGATTTATCGGTGGTGATAGTGTTTCCTAGCCTTAGTGCAGTGGGCAGCTGGGAGGAGGTGCTCTTATTATCCATGGACTTTACAGTGTCCCAAAACTTTTTGGAGTTAGTGCTACAGGATGCACATTTCTGTTTGAAAAAGCTAGCCTTTGCTTTCCTAACTGCTTGTGTATATTGGTTCCTAACTTCCCTGAAAAGTTGCATATCGCGGGGGCTATTCGATGCTAATGCAGTACGCCATAGGATGTGGTCCTCTGTAGCTCAATTGGTAGAGCGTGGCGCTTGTAACGCCAGGGTAGTGGGTTCGATCCCCGGGACCACCCATACGTAAAAAATGTATGCACACATGACTGTAAGTCGCTTTGGATAAAAGCGTCTGCTAAATGGCATATTATTATTATTATATTTGATGTTTTTGTTCTGGTCAAGGGCAGTCAAGTCTGAGGAGAACCAGGGGGCTATATCTGTTCTTAGTTCTGAATTTTGAATGGGGCATGCTTATTTAAGATTGAGAGGAAAGCACTTTTAAAGAGCAACCAGGCATCCTCTACTGACGGAATGAGATCGATATCCATCCAGGATACCTGGGCCAGGTCAATTAGGAAGGCCTTCTGCAATAAGGCAGTGATCGCTGAGATCCTGGTTGAAGACAGCAGAGGTGTATTTAGAGGGTAAGTTAGTCAGGATGATATCTATGAGGGCGCCCATGTTTACGGATTTAGGGTTGTACCTGGTAGGTTCCTTGATCATTTGTGTGAGATTGAGGGCATCTAGTTTGGATTGTAGGATGGCCGGGGTGTTAAATATATCCCAGTTTAGGTCACCAAGCAGTACGAACTCTGAGGATAGATGGGGGCAATCAATTCACATATGGTGTCCAGGGCACAGCTGGGGTCTGTAGCAAGCTGCAACAGTGAGAACTTATTTCTGGAAAGGTGGATTTTTAGAAGTAGGAGCTCAAACTGTTTGGGCACAGACTTGGATAGTATGATAGCGCTCTGCAGGCTATCTCTACAGAAGATTGCAACTCCACCCCCCTTTGGCAGTTCTATCTAGACAGAAAATGTTGTAGTTGGGGATGGACATTTCTGAACAAGAAAACAGTCACAACAATTTATGAACGTAGAATTCTTTCATGACCAAAAATCTGTTCTTGTTAGAATACATATGCACTTAGGGGTGAATCCTCACTTCCACTTCAAGTAGAATTTTCACTTAGTCTCCCATTGACACCAACTGAAAAAAATTGAAGTATGTGGAAGGATTTGCACCTAAATGAATTAAAGTCTCAGGTAAATGTCCCTATAGTTCACTGGAATTATTCCCTGTTATTCCTCTCGCAAGGCACTTTGGACAGATTACTTGGCTAAAACATGCACGCTTGCTTCACTGTTTAGATATATGGCGATAATAATCGTGGTCCTCAGTGGTCCTCTGTAGCTCAGCTGGTAGAGCACGGCGCTTGTAATGCCAAGGTAGTGGGTTCGAACCCCGGGACCCATGCGTTCCCATGCAAAACTAGACAGATAGCTAACAACTGACTTTTCCCAACATAACATAGGTACAGAGAATCCTCTTATTGTATGGGACACCTTTAAATGTGCCTTTAGAGGCCATGCAATTCAGTACTCATCTCAAAAACAAAAGCAATTTAGGTCAAAAGAGTTTATACTAAGAAAGGAAATAGAAAGTCTAACAGAACAGATATATGGCAATAAAAACTGTAACATAGAGGCTCAGAATAAATTAGAGGAAAAACAAAAAGAAATGGAGAAACTTATTCAAGAAAGATCAAGTGTAATATATTATAAAAATAAAGCAAACTGGATGGAATATGGGGAAAATGCACAACATTCTTTTTTAATCTTCAACATAGGAATGCTACCAAAAAGAACTTAATGAAACTGGTTACAATTGATGGAGTCACCCATAATTCACCAAATGATATTTTGAAGGAAGAAACAAAGTACTTTAAGCATATGTTTTCTTTTCAGTCGCCTCCATCTCCTCTAACTGAAGCTAATTGTAGAGATTTTTTTCTATTGATAATGTCAAATTAACAGCCACACAGAAAGACTCATGTGAAGGTGAAATTACAGAGGAGGAACTTCTGGATTCAATTAAATACTTTAAGTCCGGGAAAACTCCAGGGTTGGATGGCATACCAGTCGAGGTATACCAAACCTTTTTTGATATACTAAGAGGACCGTTATTAGCATGTTTTAACCACTCCTATGTAAATGGTAGATTATCTGACAAGAAGAAGGTCTGATTTCATTATTACTGAAACAGGATACAAGTGGAAAATATAAAGATCCAGTCCATTTACAAAATTGGAGGCCCCTTACACTTCAGTGTTGTGATGCAAAAATCCTAGCAAAATGTATAGCGCATAGAATTAAAAAGGTATTGTCGGATATTATTCATTCTAATCAGACAGGTTTTTTTACATGGAAGATACATTGGAGATAATATAAGGCAAGTATTGAAACAATAGAACACTATGGAAAATATGGGAAACCAGGCCTGCTATTCATAGCAGACTTCGAAAAAGGCATTTGATAAAGTTCGACTGGGGTTTATATATAAATGCCTGGAGCATTTCAATTTTGGAGAATCTCTTATAAAATGGGTCAAAATCATGTATAGTAACCCTAGGTGTAAAATAGTAAATAATGGCTATTTCTCAGAAAGTTTTAAACTGTCAAGAGGAGTGAAACAAGGTTGTCCACTATCGGCATATCTATTTATTGTGGCCATCGAGATGTTAGCTATTAAAATCAGATCCAATAATAATATCAGAGGATTAGAAATACAGGGCTTAAAAACAAAGGTGTCATTGTACGCAGATGATTCATGTTTTCTTTTAGATCCACAACTAGAATCCCTCCACAGCCTCATAGAGGATCTAGATACATTTTCTAACCTCTCTGGATTACAAGCAAATTATGACAAATGTACTATATTACGTATTGGATCACTAAAAAATACAATTTTTACATTACCATGTAGTTTACCAATAAAATGGTCTGATGGTGATGTGGATATACTCGGAATACATATCCCAAAGGAAATAAATGATCTCACTTCAATACATTTTAATAGAAAGTTAGCAAAAATAGATAAGATCTTACTACCATGGAAAGGAAAATACCTGTCAATTTGTGGAAAAATCACCCTGATTAACTCTTTAGTATTATCCCAGTTTACCTATTTGCTTATGGTCTTGCCTACGCCTAGCAAACAGTTTTTTAAATTATATGAGAAAAAAATATTAAATTTTATTTGGAACGGCAAGCCAGACAAAATTAAAAGAGCATATTTATATAATGAATATGAATTCGGAGGACAGAAATTATTAAATATTAAAACATTAGACCTATCACTAAAATCTTCAGTCATACAAAAGTTATACTTAAATCGAACTGGTTCTCAAGCAAATTAGTAAGATTGTCTCACCCAATGTTCAAGAAAGGCCTTTTTCCTTTATTCAGATTACAACCTCTCACTTTCAGTTATTTGAAAAGGAAATAATCTCCCAAATGTCACTATTTCTGAAACAAGCCATAGAAAGTTGGTTGCCATTTTAATTTAATCCTCCAGAAACGACAGAACAAATAATGCAACAAATATTGTGGTTAAATTCAAATATACTAATTGACAAAAACCTTTATTTTTTGACAGAATGTTTAAAAAGGTATAATCTTCGTAAATGATATAATCGGTAGGACTGTTGGAGTTATGTCGCACATGCAGCTAACAAAAACATATGGAAATGTCTGCTCTACCCAGAATTACAACCAAATAATTGCAGCCTTACCGCAAAAGTGGAAGAGGAAAGTGGAAGGTGGAGAAAGTAAGGAACTTGTCTGTCGGCCTTGCATTAAAGAACATAATTGGTTAAGGGAAAACTGTGATAAATAAAAAAGTATATCAGTTTCACTTAAGGACCAAAGGATTGACAGCCGTCCCATATAGATTGCAAAATAGTTGGGAAGAGATCTTTGACGTACCGATCCCATGGCATAGAGTTTATGAACTGACACGCGAAAAACGACACCGGATTCAAAAAATTAGAATCTTTCAATTTAAATTATTATATAAAATTCTTGCTACCAATATAATGTTATTTATATGGGGATACAATCTTCCCAGCTCTGCAGATTTTGCTGTGAAGAGACAGAATCATTAGATCATTTGTTTTGGTTCTGTCCATTTGTAGCTTGTTTTTGGACACAGGTCCAGGAATGGCTAAAGGATTGCAATATTTACCTGGAACTAACCTTGCAGATAGCATTACTGGGTGATCTGAAAAGTCATAGTCAATCAATCAATAATATAATAATACTTTTAGCAAAAATGTTTATTTTAAATTCACAATCTGTAGAAGCAATGAGAATAGAAAGGTTCAGAACTTTTATAAAACATCACAGTACGGTTGAAATATATATGGCAAATAGAAATCCTATATGGATGGTGTTAAGAGATAGATGGGAGGTATTGAATAGAATTGAAGGATGGGACTAATAACAAATAACAACAAATAATAACAAAGATAGCTAATAATGTAAGCATACTGTGTCCATAATAAGTATGTAGGTTGTATGTTGGGAGCTTTTGGGAAAGAGCACAGTTAGAAAGATATGGCATATAGAAGCAAACCGGATGGACATCATGAAAATGATCGGAGAGGTTGAGAGTAGAAGAAGTTCAGGAGCAAAAAATAAATTATATATATATATATATATATATAATAGAATTATTGTAAAATTAACTCTGTCCATAAGGTGTAGATAGTAAGTATAGACCGTAAGTAGAGGCCTGGGCATTGTTGTTCACTAATTTACTCCAAGTAGGGAAAGGATGGTGGGGTTGAAAAGTAATAAAGGGGAGTATATATATAAAAAAAATAAAAAAATAAAAATTTAAAACATGGGGGATTGGAAGTGATGCAGACAATTACATTGATAGAAGATACAATCTATCTGCAATATTAAGCTGATCCATTCCCCCCAAAAAAAAAAATTAAAAAATAAAATAAAAACATAAATAAACACGAAAAAATAAAGACAAAACATTTTTTAAATAAAAAACAACTGAGTCTTCAATAAAACTTCCAAGGTGTGACTTTTCTTGAACGAATGTATTGAAACCGTTTATGTTGTGAAACTGCAAAATGCAGAATAGAATATACTTTAGTATTCACATTGAAATACCGTAGCTGTACATTATACATGTTGATACAAATAAATACAAAGCACGTGCCAAGGTACCATGTATCTGACATGACGCCAAACCAGATAGATAATTACCATATGAGTAGCAACTAGCCAACTCCTTTCATTACTCTAATAATGTGCAAACACCTCTGTACAATAACAAACCATATTACACTAGAAACAGTAACAAACTATAGTATTGTAACACACCGGTATTGTGTTCTGTGTTTGTGGGTGTGTTATTGTTCTCATGGGTGCTAGCAGGGGTTAAATATGCCAGGACAGACGGAAAGGTTGGGGGGGGGGGGTATGATGGGTAATCCCGCTGGGTTTTGAAATGCATAAATAGGGGTTACTGTCTCATCTCTCTCTCTTCTGTTCGGGACCCTTAACTTGACATGTTATATTTGTGTACGTTCAGAATTTAGCGGCGTGGGCTGTGGCCTGAACAATAGCCCAGTTTAGGAATAAATATGCGTTCTGCCCTGTACACCTGGTGTCTGTCTCTTTTATCTTTATGACCCAGCTGGGTCATTACATTGGTGTCAGAAGTGCTTTCGAACTACGGGATAGGTCGAGATTAGGCGCAGTTAGCTGTTCCAGAATAGGCCGTGGTTGGCTTTAGCGTGACTCGCATCTACGGTCATGATGCTCGAGCGAGGCAGAAAATTAAGGGAAGAGTCGGACAAAGTGTCCGTTGTGGGCTCGGGGTACCCGGTCGGGAGGGTCAGGCGCGACTGCTGTAGAAGAGAGCTGGAGAGCCACATGGTGGAAGTTAAATTGTCAGTCAGCAAGATGGCAGAACTGGCGGGTTTTCCTCCACACCACTCGACCAGAACAGACATCACGGCGACGGGATGTCGACGTCACGGGTGCGGAAATGGCTGGGCCTGCTTATGTAAACAGAGATGGCAGCGCCCTATTGCCATTAGCCACGGTAGCAGCTAAACTTCCAAAGTTCAATGGACAAGGTAAATGGGAAGTTTTTTTCACTCAATTCGAGTTGTTGGCTAGAGCCGGGAGGTATCTGACGAGACGAAAGCGTTACAGCTTGCCCTGAGCCTGGCAGAGGAGGCGTCGGAATGCCTGCTAACGCTAGCCCCGGACGAGAGGGGCGACTACGATGTGCTAGTGGAGGCATTGGGGGGCCGTTTCGGCAGCGACGCGCAGCCCAACATGCTGCGGATTGAACTGAGTAACAAAAGGAGACTTCAGGGGGAATCATTAAAGGCGTTGGCAAGTGGTATTCTGAGCCTGACCAGGCAGGCTTATGCAACTATGCCAATTGGTGTGCAGGACGAGCTGGCACAGGACAGTTTTATTAGAGCGCTCTCTTCCACCGAACTGGGTAAGCATGTTCAGATGGCGGACCCACCATCTCTGCGGGCTGCAGTGGAGATAGCCAGGAAGAGGGAGCTGATCTGGGGTGAGGGAGTGAGAGTGGAGGTTGCCAGTCAACCAGAGGTGAGAGCAGCGGCGGCCGGGTGCCGGGGGTCACCAAACCAGAGTGGGTCGACGAGTTGGGCGGGTTAGTCAAGACCGCTTCGCTTGTCATTGAGAGGGGCTCCAGGCAACATCGCAGTGTCAGCTCAACTTCCATTGTCTGCTGGGGTTGTGGCCAGCCTGGCCACATTCAGCGGGAGTGTGGCAGATTCTCCCGTCACCAGGGAAATGACAGCGGGTTCTCGCGCAGGGGGCAGCGGGTCCACCCCCCCGCCCGAACACACAGTAAGCAGAAGAGGTACCCAGCAGCGCAGGCAAGAGTGTAGCTGCCGCCGTGTTACCTAGTCTGGTAGTTGTGGTGGGACGTACCACCGTTGGGGACTTCTGCAATGTCAAGGTAGAGGGGGTGGAATGTTTGGCCCTGGTCGACACAGGCTCTACAGTAACCCTAGTGAGACCAGACATACTACCTGTTGGGATGCGGGTTGAGCCGACCCTTGTCCAGCTGCGGACTGTCACGGGGGAGCTAGCCCCCATGTTAGGGAAGTGTCAGCTGTCTGTGACTGTGAGGGGGAGAACTGTGGGGTGTCCGGTGTGGGTAGCAGCAGTGCAGGACCCCTGTATACTGGGAATGGACTTTTTGAAAAACTGTGGGGCTCAGTTGGACTTAGCTTCGGGCACTTTGAGGCTGTCGGGGGGACACACAGTGGGAATGTCGCCTTCGGGAGGGCCAGCAGGGGGCAGGGCTGTCCCTCCGTCTTCCTCCAAGCTTGCCGAAACTCCACCGGTCGTCCCGGCTGCTCCCTTGGTCGTTGTGCCATTCCAGCAGCTGTCTCCGGCAGCGACGGCCTTCACTCCCCATAATGGTGCAAGCACAGGCAGCCCAGTAGCCCAAAACACACTGGCTCCTTCACCCCATCAGCCCGACCGAGGGAAGGAGGACGCTATCGACGCCGTTGAGGCTGTGTGGCTGAAAAACTGTCAGGGCCTGGATGAGAGACAACAGAGACCGTTAAAGCAGCTGCTGTTGGACTTTAAAGATAGCTTCGCTTGGGGGGAAGATGAGGTAGGGCAAACGCACCTAGTTAAGCACGAAATAGACACTGGGGACGCCCGACCCATTAAAATTCGTCCCCCGTCGTATTCCCCTTGCCAGGAGGGAAGCAGCAGACACAGCTATTGTTGACATGTTGCGGGCTGATTTCATTGAGCCATCAGATAGCCCATGGTCCACGCCGGTCGTCATGGTGCCTAAGAAAGGGGGGTAAACTTAGGTTTTGTGCTGACTACAGGGCCCTAAATTCTGTCACCACTAAAGACTCTTACCCCCTACCGAGGATCGATGAGTCGCTAGACCACGTGAGAGGGTCCTCGTGGTTCTCCTCCCTTGATCTGCGCAGTGGCTACTGGCAGGTGCCCCTCTCGCCAGGGGCACGGGAAAACGGCCTTCTCCACGGATAGGGGGCATTGGCAGTTCAAGGTGCTGTGCTTCGGGCTCTGTAATGCTCCTGCCACCTTTGAGAGGCTCATGGACAGAGTGCTGGCGGGGGTTCCGAGAGAGTGTGTTGTGTACCAAGACGACATATTGGTGAACGGCACATCGTTTGAGGGGGCACTGGGGGCACTTAGGCGAGTGTTGGAGAGGATCTCGGGGGCGTGGCTAAAATTACATCCGGAAAAGTGCCATTTCATGCAAAGGGAGGTGGCATTCCTGGGTCATCAGCTGGGTGGTGAGGGCATCAGCACGATGCCAGACAAAGTGGAGGCTGTGAGGGGGTGGCCAGTTCCAGGGGGGAAAAAGAGGTTAAGAGCTTCCTGGGGCTGGCATCCTACTATCGTAGGTTTGTGAAGGGGGTTTGCAGGGTTGCGGCTCCTTTGAACCACCTTCTCAAGAAGGACACAGTTTTTCAGTGGACCGAAGAGCACTAGCGGGCGTTTGAGGCCCTCAAACGTGCCCTGGTGGAGGCCCCTGTCCTGGCCTCACCAGACCCGAACCGTCTGTTCATCCTGGACACCGACGCAAGCAATGAGGGCTGGCTCAGCGTGGTGCTGACGGGGAGCATGTAGTAGCTTATTACAGCAGAACTTTTGATAAGGCTGAAAAACGCTACTGCGTGACAAGGAGAGAGCTTTTGGCTGTCGTGGCAGCAGTACGCCATTTCAAGTGCTACCTGGGGGGCCTGCCGTTTGTGGTCCAGACGGATCACTCCGCCCTGCAGTGGCTTCTCTCCTTCAAGGAGCCAGAGGGTCAGATCGCCCGCTGGCTGGAGGAGCTGCAACCCTACGACTTCCAGGTGGAGCACAGGGCCGGCCTTCGCCACAGCAATGCAGACGCCTTGTCCCGCCGCCCGTGTGCTGAGGATGGCTGTGGGTACTGCGCCAAACGGGTGGAGCGAGAGAGAGAACTGTGCATGGAGGAGGGAGTCACCGCCACGGTGAGTCAGCTGAGTGTGACAGAGTGCCGGGAGCTTGAGGCTATGGACGTCGGGAGTGGAGGCGTCGCCAGGAGGAGGACGCAGAGCTGCGTCCTGTGCTGCGGTGGGTGGAAGAGAGAAGACGACCGCCGTGGGGGGAAGTAGCCCCTCTATCACCAGTCACCAAAGGACTGTGGGCTAAATTCACAGTCCTTAGAGTGGCTGAGGGAGTGCTCCAGAGGGGGTGGGAAGCCAGCTACTGGAGAAATTACGTGGCAGGTAGTGGTGCCCAAAAGGCTGCAGGGGAGCATGTTACAGCAGCTTCACAGGGGAGTAGGCGCAGGGCATTTTGGGGTCTCCAAAATGTTAAAGTGTGTGCGTAAAGGCTTCTATTGGTCCAGGCACAGGAGGGATGTGAAGGACTTTTGTAGGCAGTGCGACAAGTGTGCTGCTAAAAAAGGACCTCCAGGTCAGTCACACGCCCTCCTACAACAATTCCCAGTAGGGGGAGCCCAAGGAGACTGGGGGTAGACATAGTGGGGCCGTTTCCAACCACAGACAGCGGTAACAGGTGGATTCTAACTGCTATGGACTACTTCACCAAGTGGCCAGAGGCTTACGCTCTCCCAGACCAGGAAGCAGAGACAGTAGCTGATGCGTTGGTAGGGGGAATAATCAGTCGGTTTGGGGTGTCACAGTCTATTCACAGCGACCAGGGGAGAAACTTTGAGTCACGGGTGTTCTCAGAGTTGTGTAGACGGTTAGGCGCGGAGAAGACGCGCACTACTCCGCTTCACCCCCAGAGTGATTGTTAGATTAATTTGGATTTTAAGAATAATGACTAAAGAATTTCACCCCAAACACAGTATAAATGTTAGAATTATCATGTAGTGTCAACCCACTAACAGAGGGGGCGTTACTAACCATTCAAGGGGGAAGGCGGGAACTGTTTAAGAAAGGTGGGAGGAGCATAGTGTCTTTGTTTGTCAAGGAGTATAAAAAACAGGATATTTGTGTTTTTGGGGAGAGCTCTCCATGAATAAATTTACTGATAATTACTTGTGGATTGTGGACCTTGAATCATTGATGATTAAAACCAGAGCTTTACAACCTCTGGTAATGATTCAAGCTTAGGTCGAATTAGAGATAGAAATTCACATGACAGTGATGGGCTGGTGGAAAGATTTAACAGAACATTAGCACAGCAGCTGGCCATCGTTACCTCAAAACACCAGAGAGATTGGGACACCCACTTACCGTTTATTCTTATGGCATGTAGGTCGGCTGTTCAAGAATCGACTGCGTGCTCCCCAGCGCTACTAATGTTAGGTCGTGAGTTGCGCACCCCAGCCGAACTGACGTTTGGCCACCCTCCTGATAACGACGACAGGGTTTTGCCTGGCCCGAACTATGTTCGTCATCTGCAGAACCGGTTAGAAGCGGCTCACTCCTTTACAGAGAGCAACTCGAGAACGCAGGGGTGCGCCAAAAGCGCCACTATGACTCACGCGCTAGGGGAGGCACTTTGGAGCGGGAGAATGGCGTGTGGCTTCACAACCCCACGCCGCAAGAAGGGGCGGTGCCCAAAGCTGGACAGTGCCTGGGTGGGGCCGTGCCTGGTGATAAGAAAGTGGGGGGAGGTGACGTACCGGGTGGAGGTCCCCCCACGGAGCAGGAAGGTGGTGGTCCACCGGGACCGATTGGCGCCCTACAGAGGGGAGGAAAACGGTAGGAATGGGAGTGAGGACTCTGATGTGAGCCCACGGGAACAGTCTAACGAGGAGACTCTAGCGCAACCTGAGCCTGGGGGTGGGGGGCTGCTTCTGCAGAGGGCCTGGAAATGACATTGGGGCAGATGAGTGTTCTGGGGTCCACCGGTGAGAGTCACAGGGAGGCCCAAGAGACTGATGCGACCTCCGGGTCATTTTAAGGATTTTGTTTTGTAACCCTAGGGGCTAGGGTTTAGAAAGGGTTCTGTGTTCGTGGGTGTGTTATTGTTCTCATGGGTGCTAGCAGGGGTTAACTATGCCAGGACAGACGGAAAGGTTGGGGGTATGATGGGTAATCCCGCTGGGTTTTGAAATGCATAAATAGGGGTTACTGTCTCATCTCTCTCTCTTCTGTTCGGGACCCTTAACTTGACATGTTATATTTGTGTGCGTTCGAATTTAGCGGCGTGGGCTGTGGCCTGAACAATATCCCAGTTTAGGAATAAATATGTGTTCTGCCCTGTACACCTGGTGTCTGTCTCTTTTTCCTTTATGACCCAGCTGGGTCATTACAGTATGTTTTACAATTCGCTTACATGACGCACGCAGCAAACTAATACAGCTGACGGCATACAGTGGGGTAAAAAAGTATTTAGTCAGCCACCAATTGTGCAAGTTCTCCCACTTAAAAAGATGAGAGAGGCCTGTAATTTTCATCATAGGTACACGTCAACTATGACAGACAAATTGAGGAAAAAATCCAGAAAATCACATTGTAGGGATTTTTAATTAATTTATTTGCAAATTATGGTGGAAAATAAGTATTTGGTCACCTACAAACAAGCAAGATTTCTGGCTCTCACAGACCTGTAACTTATTCTTTAGAGGCTCCTCTGTCCTCCACTCGTTACCTGTATTAATGGCACCTGTTTGAACTTGTTATCAGTATAAAAGACACCTGTCCACAACCTCAAACAGTCACACTCCAAACTCCACTATGGCCAAGACCAAAGAGCTGTCAAAGGACACCAAAACAAAATTGTAGACCTGCACCAGGCTGGGAAGACTGAATCTGCAATAGGTAAAGCAGCTTGGTTTGAAGAAATCAACTGTGGAGCAATTATTAGGAAATGGAAGACATACAAGACCACTGATAATCTCCCCTCGATCTGGGGCTGCACGCAAGATCTCACCCCGTGGGGTCAAAATGATCACAAGAACGGTGAGCAAAAATCCCAGAACCACACGGGGAGCTGGGACCAAAGTAACAAACCTACCATCAGTAACACACTACGCCGCCAGGGACTCAAATCCTGCAGTGCCAGACATGTCCCCCCTGCTTAAGCCAGTACATGTCCAGGCCCGTCTGAAGTTTGCTAGAGTGCATTTGGATGATCCAGAAGAGGATTTGGGGAGAATGTCATATGGTCAGATGAAACCAAAATATAACTTTTTGGTAAAAACTCAACTCGTCGTGTTTGGAGGACAAAGAATGCTGAGTTGCATCCAAAGAACACCATACCTACTGTGAAGCATGGGGGTGGAAACATCATGCTTTGGGGCTGTTTTTCTGCAAAGGGACCAGGACGACTGATCCGTGTAAAGGAAAGAATGAATGGGGCCATGTATCGTGGAGATTTTGGTGAAAACCTCCTTCCATCAGCAAGGGCATTGAAGATGAAACGTGGCTGGGTCTTTCAGCATGACAATGATCCCAAACACACCGCCGGGCAACGAAGGAGTGGCTTCGTAGAAGCATTTTCAAGGTCCTGGAGTGGCCTAGCCAGTCTCCAGATCTCAACCCCATAGAAAATCTTTGGAGGGGAGTTGAAAGTCCGTGTTGCTGTAGCGACAGCCCCAAAACATCACTGCTCTAGAGGAGATCTGCATGGAGGAATGGGCCAAAATACCAGCAACAGTGTGTGAAAACCTTGTGAAGACTTACAGAAAACGTTTGACCTGTGTCATTGACAAGAAAGGGTATATAACAAAGTATTGAGAAACTTTTGTTATTGACCAAATACTTATTTTCCACCATAATTTGCAAATGAATTCATAAAAAATCCTACAATGTGATTTTCTGGGAAAAAATTTCTCATTTTGTCTGTCATAGTTGACGTGTACCTATGATGAAAATTACAGGCCTCTCATCTTTTTAAGTGGGAGAACTTGCACAATTGGTGGCTGACTAAATACTTTTTTTCCCCACTGTACATTAAATTCTCTGGTGGACATTCCTGCCAATTGCACGCTCCCTCAAAACTTGAGACATCTGTGACGTGTTGTGTGACAAAACTGCAAATTTTAGAGTGGCCTTTTATTGTCCCCAGCACAAGGTGCACCTGTGTAATGATCATGGTCCTCTGTAGCTCAGCTGGTAGAGCACGGCGCTTGTAACGCCAAGGTTGTGGGTTCGATCCCCGGGACCACCCATACACAAATAAATGTATGCACGCATGACTGTAAGTCGCTTTGGATAAAAGCGTCTGCTAAATGGCATATTATTATTTTTATTATTTATCATGCACTTTAATCAGCTTCTTGATATGCCACAGCTGTCAGGTGGATGGATTATCTTGGCAAAGAAGAAATGCTCACTAACAGGAATGTAAACAGATTTGTGCACAAAATGTGAGCGAAATAAGCATTTTGTGCATATGGAAACTTCAGTGTACATCCAGCATTTTATGCCTACAGTAATTATGCATTCTTTCAGACCCCTACTTTTAATAAAATTATATAATACAAGGCCCAGCACCCATCATCGCAGAACTTTACTTTAGATTTCAAGTTCCATTTGTTTTTATTTTAGGTCATTGTTGCATTTTTTTTGTGGTGGGGTATTCGTTGCTCTCCCCCCTCCTTACCTATAACACTCCCCTACAGATGTAGGATCTTAATTTGAGCCAGTTTTCTACAGCAGGAAAATAATCCTGCAGCAACAGGAAATGTGGAATTATTATGTGTATTATAGTTAATGGACATTTTTGTAAGGGTTGAAATTTCAAAGTGAAATTACAAACTTCAGAAGCCTTTTTAAACCTCAAATAAACTACAAGTTTTAAATGTCAAAAGTTCTCCTGCAACAGGGTTATCAAATTAAGATCATTCAGTGAGGGAAAAAAGTATTTGACCCCTGCTGATTTTGGTACGTTTGCCCACTGACAAAGAAATGATCAGTCTATAATTTTAATGGTAGGTTTATTTGAACAGTGAGAGACAGAATAAGAACAAAAAAATCCAGAAAAAACGCATGTCAGAAATGTTATAAAATTGATTTGCATTTTAATGAGGGGAAATAAGTATTTGACCCCCTCTCAATCAGAAAGATTTCTGCGGCTCCCAGGTGTCTTTTATACAGGTAACGCAGCTGAGATTGGGAGCACATTCTTAAAGGGAGTGCTCCTAATCTCGGCTTGTTACCTGTATAAAAGACACCTGTCCACAGAAGCAATCAATCAATCAGATTCCAAACTCTCCACTATGGCCAAGACCAAAAGCTCTCCAAAGGATGTCAGAGACAAGATTGTAGACCTACACAAGGCTGGAATGGGCTACAAGACCATCGACAAGCAGCTTGGAGAGAAGGTGACAACAGTTGGTGCGATTATTCGCAAATGGAAGAAAGACAAAAGAACTGTCAATCTCCCTCCGGCCTGGGGCTCCATGCAAGATCTCACCTCGTGGAGTTGCAATGATCACTGAGAACGGTGAGGAATCAGCCCAGAACTACACAGGAGGATCTTGTCAATGATCTCCAAGGCAGCTGGGACCATAGTCACCAAGAAAACAATTGGTAACACACTCGCCGTGAAGGACTGAAATCCTGCAGCGCCCGCAAGGTCCCCTGCTCAAGGAGCACATATACAGGGCCGTCTGAAGTTTGCCAATGAACATCTGAATGATTCAGAGGGAGAACTGGGTGAAAGTGTTGTGGTCAGATGAGACCAAAATGGAGCTCTTTGGCATCAACTCAACTCGTCGTGTTTGTAGGAGGAGGAATGTTGCCTATGACCCCAAGAACACCATCCCCACCGTCAAACATGGAGGTGGAAACATTATGCTTTGGGGGGTTTCTGCTAAGGGGACAGGACAACGGCCCCCTCCATCAAAGGGACGATGGAGGGCCATATACCTCAAATCTTGGGTGAGAACCTCCCCCTTCCCTCAGCCAGGGCATTTAAAATGGGTCGTGGATGGTATTCCAGCATCACGAGACAATGACCCAAATCACACGGCCAAGGCAACAAAGGAGTGGCTGAAGAAGAAACACATTAAGGTCCTGGAGTGGCTAGCCAGTCTACAGACCTTAATCCTATAGAAAATCTGTGGAGGGAGCTGAAGGTTCGAGTTGCCAAACGTCAGGCTCGAAACCTTAATGACTTGGAGAAGATCTGCAAAGAGGAGTGGAACAAAATCCCTCCTGAGATGTGTACAAACCTGGTGGCCAACTCACAAGAAACGTCTGACCTCTGTGATTGCCAACAAGGGTTTTGCCACCAAGTACTAAGTCATGTTTTTGCAGAGGGGTCAAATACTTATTTCCCTCATTAAAATGCAAATCAATTGATAACATTTTTGACATGCGTTATTCTGGATTTTTTTGTTGTTATTCTGTCTCTCACTGTTCAAATAAACCTACCATTAAAATTATAGACTGATCATGTCTTTGTCAGTGGGCAAACGTACAAAATCAGCAGGGGATGAAATACTTTTTTCCTTCACTGTACATCTGTAGTTGCCCTTATGGCAGTCACCCACCCTCTCATACAGCCTCCCATCCATGCAGAAAACACTATGATTTTACAATTTCTATTGGCCCATAGCCTTCAACAATATACTGTAGCTGAATTATACTTAGCGTGTGCATGCTTGCGTGTGTGTTAATTACATTTACATTTTCGTCATTTAGCAGACGCTCTTATCCAGAGCGACTTACAAATTGGTGCATTCACCTTATGATAGCCAGTGGGACAACCACTTTACAATATCTTTTTATTTTTTTGGGGGTGGGGTAAGTGGGGTAGAAGGATTACTTTATCCTATCCCAGGTATTCCTTAAAGAGGTGGGGTTCCAAGTGTCTCCGGAAGGTGTAAGTGACTCCACTGTCCTGGCGTCGTGAGGGGAGCATGTTCCACCATTGGGGTGCCAGAGCAGCGAACAGTTTTGACTGGGCTGAGCGGGAACTGTGCTTCAGCAGAGGTAGGGGGGAGCCAGCAGGCCAGAGGGTGGATCGGAACGCAATGCCCTCGTTTGGGTGTAGGGACTGATCACAGGGAGGAGAAGGTGGCAAAGAGCTTCCTAGGGTTAGAGTCAGATGCTTGGAATTTAGAATGGTAGAAAGTGGCTTTAGCAGCAGAAACAGAGGAAGAAAATGTAGAGAGGAGGGAGTGATGTTAATATGGCCACAAATCTGTTGGGGCCAGGAGAAGTGTCTGTGGTGTGAGGGTGATGCTCTGTCTCTGTAGACTGTCAGAGGTTCTGTCTGTGGTTGTTTAGACATGTTTATCATCTCTCTCCGCTCCTCTCTGTACAGCTGCCATCACACACTCTTGCTGCT
>NW_025537197.1:0-39685 GCF_020615455.1 Coregonus clupeaformis | reverse complement strand
TAGTAGATCACTGGTCTACACCACAGGAACTAATAGTTGTTCACTGTCTACACCACAGGAACTGTAGTTCACTGTCTACACTCACAGGAACCAACAGTAGCTCACTGGACAACACCACAGGCCATAATAGTAGATCACTGGCCTACACCAGGCTGGCAAATAGTAGTTCACTGGACTACACCACAGGAACTAATAGTAGATCACTGAACCATACCACAGGCTATAATAGTAGCTCACTGGGACGACACCACAGGCTATAGTAGTTCACTGGACTCACAACACAGGCTATAATAGTAGCTCACTGGTCTACACCAGGAACCAGCTAGTAGATCACTGGTCTACACCACAGGCTATGGCCATTAGCAGTTCACTGAACAACACCACAGGAACTATTAGTAGCTCACTGGTCTAAATTACAGGAACTAATAGTAGCTCACGTGTTCACACCACAGGAACTAATAGTAGCTCACTGGACTACACCACAGGAAATCCAATAGTAGCTACTTCTAATACACCACAGGAACCAATAGTAGTTCACTGAACTACACCATAGAACCACAAGTGGCTCACTGGACTACACCACAGGAATCCAATAGCAGCTCACTGGACTACACCACATGAACTAATAGTAGCTCATTGGACTCACAACACAGGCTATATTAGTAGATCACTGGTTCACAACTCACAGAACTAATAGTATTCACTGGTCTACACCACAGGAACTAATAGCAGTTCACTGGTCTACACCACGGGAACTACAAGTAGCTCACTGAACTACAACACAGGAACTAATAGTAGTTCACTGGTCTACACCACAGGAACTAATAGTAGTCACTGGACAACACCACAGGCTATAATAGTAGATCACTGGCTCAACACCACAGGCTATACTAGTAGTTCACTGGACTACACCACAGGAACTAATAGTAGATCACTGGCTACACCACAGGCTATAATAGTAGCTCACTGACCACCACAGGCTATAATAGTAGTTCACTGGACTACACCACAGGCTATAATAGTAGCTCACTGTCTACACACCACAGAACACATAGTAGATCACTGGTCTACACCACAGGCTATAATAGTAGTTCACTGGTCTACACTCAAGCAGGAACCCACAGTAGCTCACGTGTCTACACCACAGGAATCACAGCTTCAATACTACACCACAGAACTAATAGTAGCTTACTGAACTACACCACAGGAACTAATAGTAGTTCACTGACTCACACCACAGGAACTAATAGTAGCTACTGGACTACACCACAGGAACTAATAGTAGTTCACTGGACTACACCACAGGAACTAATAGCTCACTGGTCTGCACCACATGAATTAATAGTAGTCACTGTCTACAAACACAGGAAACTATTAGTAGCTCACTGAACTACACCACAGGCTATAATAGTAGCTCACTGGACTATACCACAGTGGCTGGGTGCCAGTAGATCACTGGTCTACTCCACAGAAACCAATAGTAATTCATCGTCTATACCACATGAACTAATAGTAGTTCACTGGTCTACACCTACAGGCCATAATAGTAGCTCACTGGACACCAACACAGGCCAGTGGGTTAGTAGATCACTGGTCTACACATCAAGAACTAATAGTAGCCTCACTGGTCTACACCACAGTGAACCAATAGTAGTTCACTGGGCTACACCAAAGATTATAATAGTAGCTCACTGAATTACACCACAGAACTAGTAGCTCACTGGACTACACCACAGGCTATAATAGTAGTTCACTGACTACACCATTATGAACTAATAGTACACTCACTGACTACATCACAGGCTAAAATAGTAGCTCACTGACTACACCAGGCCATAATAGCAGTTCACTGACTACACCACAGGCCATAATAGTAGCTCACTGGTCTACACCACAGGCTATACAAGTAGCTCACTTGGACTACACCACAGAACCAATAGTAGCTCACTGGTCTACACCACAGGAACTAATAGCAGCTCACGGTTCACACCACAGCAACCACAGTAACTCACTGACTACACCACAGAACTAATAGTAGCCACTGGACTACACCACAGGAATCACAGCTACCGAACTACACCACAGGAACTAATAGTAGATTACTGAACCACACCACAGGAACTAATAGTGCAGTTCACTGAACTACACCACAGGAAACTAATAGCTCACTGGTCTACACCACAGGAATTAATAGTGAGCTCACTGTCTACAAATTTACAGGAAATCATAGTAGCTCACTGACTACACCACAGGCTATAATAGTAGCTCACTGGACTATACCACAGGCTGCAATGCAGTAGATCACTGGTCTACACCCACAGAACTAATAGTAATTCACTGGTTCATACCCATGAACTAATAGTAGTTCACTGGTCTACACCACAGGCTATGCAATAGCAGCTCACTGGACACCAACACAGGCTATAATAGTAGATCACTGGGTCTACACATCAAGAACTAATAGTAGTTCACTGGTTTTACACCTTACAGGAAATCCAATAGTAGTTCACTGTCTAAGACCACAGGCTATAATAGTAGCTAACTGGACTACACTACAGGAACTAATAGTAGCTCACTGGACTACAATTAATAGTTATAATAGTAGGACGACTGGTTCACACCCAGACTCCATTAGCAGTTCACTGGTCTACACCATAGGAACTTAATAGTAGCTCAATGGACTACACCACAGGAACTAATAGGTAGCTCACTGGACTACACCACATGAACTAATAGTAGCTCACTGGACTACACCACATGAACTAATAGTAGCTCACTGAACTACACCACAGGCTAAGTAATAGTAGCTCACTGAACTACACCACAGGCTATAATAGTAGATCACTGGTCTACACCATATGAACCAATAGTAGTTCACTTGGTCTACACCACAGGAACCAATCAGTAGCTCACTGACTACAACACAGTGAACCAATAGCTCACTGACTACACCATACATGAACTAATAGTAGCTCACTGGGACTACACCACATGCTATATTAGTAGCTCACTGGGACTACACCACAGGCTATAATAGTAGATCACTGGTTCACACCACAGGAACTAATAGTAGTTCACTGGCCCACACCACAGGAACTAATAGTAGTTCACTGGTCTGTACCACAGGCCATGGGCTAGTAGCTCACTGGACTACACCACAGGAACTAATAGTAGCTCACTGGACTACACCACAGGCTATAATAGTAGCTCACCGGGTCTACACCACAGGAACCAGTAGCCACTGACTACACCACAGGCCATAATAGTAGATCACTGAACTACACCACAGGAACTAATAGTAGCTCACCGGTCGGCATCTGCAGGCTGAAGGTTCCATCAGAATGAGTCAGGCAGGTGGCATTGTGCAGGCAGGGTTCACGGCCACAGGGGTCACAGTACATTGCATAAGGGCCTACTGAAGAAGGGGGGGTGCAGCTGAACTCAGGTAGGGGTGACTTTACACTGAGCCCGCTCAGACAGGGCCCAGAGCTTCACCTATCCACATCCACAGAGCAGTCCACACCTGCCCAGCCCAGCGGGCACAGACACCTGGGGAGACAGAAGGCGGCTGGTATTATGTTCCCTACACAAAGGCTGGGATATATTTTCTTTAAAAATAAATTCTAGGCCTATGTGTTTATGATGTAACTAGTAACATAACATTAAGAGGGAACTGTAGGGAAAAGGAGAGCCTCTGCTGGATACTGATATACCCAGTTTTCCTCCCTCCTTTTTTTTTCCTCCCCTCCTCAATCTTTCCTCCCCTCCTCTATCTCTCCATCCTCTATCTCCGCCTCTCCATCCTCATCTCCTTTCTCTCCCTCTCCTCTATCTCCGTCTCTCCATCCTCATCTCTCTCTCCTCCTCTATCTCCGTCTCTCCATCCTCTATCTCCTCTCCCCTCTCTATCTCCGTCTCTCCATCCTCTATCTCCCTCTCTCTCTCTCCCTCCTCTATCTCTGCCTTCTCCATCCTCTATCTCTCTCTCTCCCTCTCCTCTATCTCCGTCTCCATCCTCTATCTCCCTCTCTCCCCGTCCTCTCTCCGCTCTCTCCATCCTCATCTCCCTCTCTCTCTCCTTCCTCCTTTTTTTCTGTCTCTCCATCCTCTCCTCTTTACCTCTCTCTCTTGCCCCAAGTGAAAAGACACATTAGGTAGAGCAAATACAGCCGCTCTCTCCCGATGACTCCTTACAGATTCTCAGAAACCCTTCATGCTGCGAAGGCCATTGATTGATTCTATTAGTTTGACTCTGCCATCTGCAGTTCTATTATTTCTGCTGCTGGTAGCTAGTGGGAAATATAATCACTAAATATGATCACTATCTGACATTTTGCTCCTTCTCTCTCTCTGTATTTTTCTATATTTTCTTGGATAGAGAGAGTGAGAGGAAAGATAGGAGAGGGCTCCACATAAGGGCAGTGGGTTGTATTCGGAACCCACGCTAACATGGCTGCCAGTGCTGGAGCAGGCAGAGGCCACAGTTGTGACCACCCCAGGCTATCTGGAGCAAGGTCCCTTGCATTTATTATGACTGCGAGACTGATGCAAGGACACTGACTGTGATTGATTAACACTATAGGTGGACCCATGACTGTACTGTCTGATTAACACTATAGGGGTGAATTCCACACTGTAATTGTCTGATTAACACTGTAGGGGGTGGACCTATTACTGTACTGTCTGATTAACACTATAGGTGGACCCAATCACCGTACCGTCTGATTAATACTCAGGTGGACCCACACTGTACTGTCTGATTAACACTTTGGCAGGGTGGACCAACACTGTACCGTCTGATTAACACTATAGGGTTACCCACACTGTACTGGCTGATTAACACTGGTGGACCCACACTGTAATGTCTGATTAACACTATAGGTGGACCCACACTGTACTGTCTGGATTAACACTATAGGGTGACCCACACTGTACTGTCTTGATTAACACTATAGGGGTGGACCCACACTGTACTGGCTGATTAACTCTATAGGGTGGGACTCACACTGTACTGTCTGAATAACACTATAGGGTGGGACCACACTGTACTGTCTGAATAACACTATAGGGTGAACCCACACTGTACTGTCTGATTAACACTATAGGTTGAACCCACACTGTACTGGCTCTGATATGTTCTTTTCAAATTGTTCTTTTCAGTTGGTGGACTATAACCAGCCAGCCCAGTACAGCTTGGCTTTGCCCAATGGTGAGAATCTGTAATGTGTCAACCCTACTGTGGTACCTACTGGTAGCTTTGCCTAATGCAGGAGAATCAGACACAAACCCTACTGTGGTACCTACTGGTAGCTTGCCCAATGTGGTGAGGAATCAGACAAAACCCTACTGTGGCACCTACTGGTAGCTTTGCCCTAGGTGAGAATCAGACACAACCCCACTGTGGTACCAACCTGTAGCTGTTGGAGAGGTCTGTACAGGTGGCGCAGCTTGCATCGGTTGTGACTTAACACTCGCTCTATTTCTGTTGGCAGAATCCCGCCTCCCATCCGGGGCACAGGAGGCACTGTAAGTCTGGAATGGTGGAAGTGGAATTATATATCGTAAGTCTGGAATACAGAAAGTAGCAAGATTCGTCGTAAGTCTGGAATACAGGAAGTGAAATGATATACTCGAAGTCTGGACACACAAAGTGAAATGATACATCGTAGTCAATCCAGAAGTTAAATGATACAATAAAGTCTGGAATAAAGGAAATGAAATGATACAGTGATGATGTCACCAAGTAATAGAGCAGGATACTTCCAATCTGGCCCCCAGTCCAGTTCTCCATCGCTGATTTTCATTTCTTCCCCTTATCAGGGACTGATAAAAATGTGATCATATTACTTCCAGTGCTAGCCTCCTGTTGAGGCTAGGCTGATTTCAAGGTTTTACTGCTAACTACAAAGCATTACATGGACTTTCTCGCACCTATCTCTCCGATTAGGTCCTGCTGCATATACCTACACGCCAGCTATGGTCACAAGATGTGCAGGCCTCCCTTATTGTCACTAGAATTTCACAAACAGCTGGAGGCAGGGCTTTCTCCTTATCCATGTGAGAGATGCAGACTCGGGTCTCGACTTTTGTCTTTACTGAAGACTCTTCAATAGGTCCTATGATTGAGTGGAGTCTGCCCAGGGGTGCGAAGGTGAACGGCACTGAGCCACGCACCGCTCTTGCTGTCTCTGCCTGCCTGCTCCTCTCTCCATTTTTGATTCTCTGCCTCTGACCCTATTGGGGACTGAGTCAATCCCATTACTAGTGCTTCCCATGCCGTCCCTAGAAGGGGGTGCGCTACGCCGTGCCAGGCCTTTTCGCTATACTCAACTTAAGTGGGCTGAGTCACTGACGATCTTCTGTCCGGCTTTGCAACCCTCTCAGGCTCATGCGGTGGAGGAGATCTTCCTGGCCATACCAGCCTTGTCTCAGGGTAGTAAGTTGGTGGTCTGTTTATATCCCTCTAGTGGTGTGGGGGCTGTGCTTTGGGCAAATTATGTGCAATAGTTCATGTGCCGAAGTAGTCAGTCTGTCCTATCTGGTGTAATTTTGTGTCTTATCTGGTAACCTGTGTGAATTGAAGAATGCTCCTCCACCTCTAATCACTCTCTCCCCTCCCATCTATCTCACCTCTGGGAGGACCTGAGCCCTAGGACCATGCCTCAGGATTACCTGTCCTGAAGACTCCTGGCTCGTCCCCAGTCCACCTGGTCTTGCTGCTGATCCAGTTCCAACTGTTCTCGGGCCTCCCGCTGGAACCGACTTTCACCGGAGTGCCTTGTCCCGACCGCGACCTACCTCTCCTCTCACACACACACACACCCACACTGCCGTCTTGACACCCGGAATGCCGGCTGCATGAAAAGCCAACTGACCATTTACTCCTGAGGTGCTGACTTCTTGCACCTCTACAACCACTGTGATTATTAACGGCCTGCTGGTCATCTATGAACGTTTGAACATCTTGGAAGAAGGTGGGCCAGTGTACGAATTTTTTTTTTTATTTTTATAACATGCACTCAACTAACTGTAAGTCGCTCTGGATAAGAGTCTGCTACAATGACTAAAATGTAAATGTCAAATGTAAGAAAAATCTGGCCTTAATGGCCATGCTGTTGTAAATTCCACCCGGCACAGCCAGAAGAGGACTGGCCACCCCCTCGACCCTGGTTCCTCTCTACCCAGTATAGCCAGGAGAGGACTGGCCACCCCTCAGAGCCTGGTTCCTCTCTGGGATTCTTCCTAGGTTTGCCCTTTCTAGGGAGTTTTTAGCCACCGTGCTTCTACATCTGCATTGTTTTTTGTTTGGGGTTTCAGGCTGGGATTTTCTGTATAAGCACTTTTTCTGTCATCTGCTGATGTAAAAAGGGCTTCTCTATTTTGTTTGGATTTAGACCTGGGACTACCAGGTTAAAATTTCAATTATTATCAGTACAGAACAGTCAGCAGTGCTCAGGATTTGTCAGGCACAGATTGTAATACCCAATACAGTAATACAAATGGTATTCTTATCTGACCATTCCACTTCTGGTTCGTAGACCAACTATGCAAAAGAGAACATAGTTGTAATGTTTTATACCTAAAAACCTGCCACAGCTACACATAAGTTGAAGGTTGGAAGTTTATATACACTTTAGCCAAATACATTTAAACTCAGTTTTCCACAATTCTGACATTTAACATTGTAATAATTCTGTCTTAGGTCAGTTAGGATCACCACTTTATTTTAAGAATGAAATGTCATAATAATAGTAGAGAGAATGATTTACTTTAGCTTTTTATTTCTTCATCACATTCCTAGTGATAGGTCAAGAAGTTTGGCATACAGTCAATTAGTATTTGCGTGCATTGCCTTTCACATTGTTTCTTGCTCTGGTCAAATGTTTTTGGGTAGCCTTCCACAAGCTTCCCACAATAAGTTGGGTGAATTTTGGCCCATTCCTCCTGACAGAGCTGGTGTAACTGAGTCAGGTTTGCCAGGCCTCCTTGCTCGCACATGCTTTTTCAGTTCTGCCCACACATTTTCTATAGGATTGAGGTCAGGGCTTTATGATGGCCACTCACCCGATTGACTTTGTTGTCCTTAAGCCATTTTGCTTCACAACTTTGGAAGTATGCTTGGTGTCATTGTCCATTTCGGAAGACCCATTTGCGATCAAGCTTTAACTTCCTGACTGATGTCTTGAGATGTTGCTTCACGGTTGGGATGGTGTTCCTATTCGGCGGCAAGTTACTCCCTTTTCCCTCCAAACACAACGTTGACCCAGAGACAGATTCCCCTAACAACTGTAAAATGCAATACTTCCATCCCCCAAAAAACTTCCTATTGTTGTTTCATCAGACCAGAGGACATTTCTCAAAAAGTACAATCTTTGTCCCCATGTGCAGTTGCAAACCGTAGTCTGGGTTTTTTAGGCGGTTTTGGGAGCAGTGGCCCTTCCTTGCTGAGCGGCTTTTCTGGGGTTATGTCGATATAGGATTCTGTTTACCGTGAGATAGATACTTTGACCTGTTTCCTCCAGCACATCTTCACAAAGGTCCTTTGCTGTTGTTCTGGGATTGATTTGCACTTTTCGCACTTCAAAGTACGTTAATCTCTAGGAGACAGAAAGCCGTCTCCCTTCCTGAGCGGTATACGGCTGCGTGGTCCCCATGGTGTTTATACTTGAGTATATTGTTTGTACAGATAAACATGGTACGCTAGGTGTTTGGAAATTGCTCCCCAAGGATGAACCAGACTTGTGGAGGCTACACATTTTTTCCTGAGGTCTTGGCTGATTTCTTTGATTTTCCCCATGATGTCAACATAGTCGCCGGGCTTTCAATCCAGAGCCATAAAGAAGGTACTGCTGCGCCGTAGGCTCCAACCCGCCCTGGCGTTGAGCAAAGAGGCACTGAGTTTGAAGGTAGGCCTTGGAAAATACATCCACAGGTGCACCTCCATTGACTCAAATGATGTCAATTAGCCTATCAGAAGCTTCTAAAGCCATAGACATCATTTTCTGGAATTCCCTAAGTGCTTAAAAGGCACAGTCAACTTAGTGCATGCTTCCGACTTTAACTGTAATATTATCCCACCGCTGCCAACAAATGTCTCACTGAATGAGCTTAACGTCAATTAGGTTTTGTTGCCCAATATGGTACCCAAGTTTAATCTCCACGTTGAGTAATAATGTGTGATACAGTTGTTCTATATGCCAGCGTTGAATATATTCATACTGAATACTTAAGAATGTTATACTAACTTATCCTCAGCCAGAAATCACCTCTCCTGGGAAAATATGTTTCAAAGCTACAATCTGGCATTAGAAAAAATTTAGTACCACCACTTGTTTTGGTAAAAAGCTGAGGGACCGGGGCTGGGGAAATGCATACAGAACAAAAATATAAACGCAACATAAAGTGTTGGTCCCTCATGTTTCACTGAGTTGAAATAAAAGATCACAGACATCTCTCATATGGACAAAAGGCCTATTTCTCTTAAAATGTTCGTGCACAAATGTGTTTAGATCCCTGTTAGTGAGCATTTCTACTTTGCCAAGATAATGAACCACCTGACAGGTGTGGGTATATCAAGAAGCTGATTAAACAGCATGATCATTGCACAGGTGCAACTTTTTGCTGGGGACAATAAAAAGGTCACTAAAATGTCGCCGTTTTTTGTCACACAACACAATGCCACAGAGTGTCTCGGGAAGTTTTGAGGGAGTGTGCAATTGGCATACTGACTGCAGGAATGTCCACAGCGCTGTTGCCAAGATAATTGAATGTTAATTCTCTACCATAAGCTGCCTACAATGTCGTTTTCGAGAATTTGGCATTACATCCAACTTCGGCCTCATAACTGCAAACCCTGTGTAACCACGCCAGCCCAGGACCTACAAATGCGTGAGACCAGGTGGTCACCCGGGACAGCTATGAAAACTGTCGGGCTTGCACAAACTGTTCCGAAAAAAGTCTCAGGAAGCTCATCTGTGTGCTCGTCGTCCTCACCAGGGTCTTAATCTGACTGTAGTTCGAGCGTCAGAACCGACCTCCAGTGGGCAAATGCTCACCTTCGATGGCCACTCGGGCACGCGGACAGAAGTGTTACGGATGAATCCCGGTTTCAACTGTACCGGCAGATGGCAAGCGGTCTGCTGATGCAATGTTGTGAACAAAGTCCCCACGGTGGCGGTGGGGTTATGGTATGGGCATGCATAAACTTCGTCAACTAACACAATTGCATTTTGATCGATTCTCAATTTGAATGCACAGAGATACTGTGACGAGATCCTGAGGCCCATTGTCGTGCCATTCATCCGCACGCCGATCACCTCATGTTTCAGCATGATAATGCATAGCCCCATGTTGCAAAGATCTGCACAAATTTCTGGAGGCTTCCATGGCCTGCATACTCACCAGATATCTCACCCATTGAGCATGTTTCGATGCTCTGGATCGACGTGTACAACAGAGTGTTCTAGTTCCCACCAATATCCCACAACTTTGCACAAGCCAATGAAGAGAGTGGGACAACACTCCACAGGCCACAATCATCCAGCCTGATCAACTCTATGTGAAGGAGATGTGTCACACGCATGAGGGCAAATTATGGTCACACCAGTATACTGACTGGTTTTCTGATCCACGCACTTCAATTCTCTTTAATTATCTGCTGACCGATGCATATCCCTGTTATTCCCAGTCATGAAACGCAGATAGATTAGGCCTAACACTTTATTGCAATTTACTGGATATCCTTATATATGAACTGTAACTCTCCAGTAAAATCCTGCGGAAATTGTTGCATGTCACGTTTATATTTTGTTCAGTGTAAAGACATATGCATTTGTAACTTCCCAGATCGCAGATGTGTAGCTCTAATCTGTGGATATAGTCAGTTGACTTGGAATTTCCTACTGTATGTCCTCCAACTACCACCCACCTTTTTAAAATGTTCAAAGGCTTTTCAAAAGGTAAAGACTTCGTTAGCATTTGTTACTTTCCGTATACACTGAGTGGACACAAAACATTAGGAACACCTTCTCTTTCCATGACACCTTAGACTGACCAGGTGAATCCAGGTGAAAGCTATGATCCCTTACTGATGTCACTCTGTTAAATCCACTCAATCAGTGTAGATAGAAAGGGGATGAGAACCAGGTTAAAGAAGGATTTGCAAGCCTCGAGACAATTGAGACATGGATTGTGCATGTGCCATTCAGAGGGTGACAAAAATATTTAAGTGCCTTTGAACAGGGCATGGTAGTAGGTGTCAGAGCGTACCGGCAGAGTGTGTCAAGAACGCAACGCTTCTGGGTTTTTCACACTCAACAGTTTTCCCCTGTGTATCAAGATTGGTCCACCACCCAAAGGACATCCAGCCAACTGTGGGAAGCATTGGAGTCAACATGGGTTCGATCCCTTTGGAACGTTTGACACCTTGGGAGTCCACTTTCACAACACTTTAGGTGAGGTTCCCTCAGCCACTACCACATATATACAACACAAAATCCATGTGTACGTGTGTGTAAGTATGTTATCATGTGTGTGTGTCGTGTCTGTGCCTGTGTGTGTGTGTCTTTACACTGTTCCATAAGTGTATTTTTATCTGTTTTTTAAATCTGATTTTACGCTTTCATGAGCTAGGTTGATGTGGAATAGAGTTCCATGTAGTCATGGCTCTATGTAGTACTGTGCATCCTCCCATAGTCTGTTCTGGACTTGGGGACTGTGAAGAGACCTCTGGAAATATCAGTGGGTTTTTTTGTGATGAATGAGCAATCTGATTCAGGGATGAATGATGGAGCCCAGTTCGCCATTTTGCCCAAAATGTAATTTAAGGTGATCCAAAGCTTTACTACTATCATTTATCTTTATATAATGTATCTTTGTTTCAAAACTGTTTAGGAGAGCAAACCGACAAAGAGAAAGCCCACGATCACAATTTGCATTTTGAAAACAAACCTCAGCCAAATCTACGAGGACTTTCACTGCATGACTTGAGTTGAGTTCTTCTATTTTTCTCCCGTACTCTCACGTTCAAGTCAGTGGACTAGTGGGTTGTGTTCTCTTTGTATTAAGTCAAGTACACTACGTGAGTTGTGTTCTCTTTGTATTAAGTCAGTGGACTATGTGAGTTGTGTTCTCTTTTGTATTGTCAGTACACTATTCGTGAGTTGCTTGTTCTCTTTGTATTAAGTCTGATACACCACGTGAGTTGTGTTCTCTTTGTATTAAATGTCAGTACACTCTACTTTTGTTTTGCCATAGTTGTGTTCTCTTTGTATTAAGTCAGTACACTAAGTGAGTTGTGTTCTCTTTGTATTAAGTCAGTACTTTAATTTACTATGTGAGTTGTGTTCTCTTTGTATTAAGTCAGTGGACTTCAACTTGAGTTGTGTTCTCTTTGTTGATTAAGTCAGTGGACTACTTGAGTTGTGTTCTCTTTGTATTAAGTCAGTGGACTACTTCGAGTTGTGTTCTCTTTGTATTAAGTCAGTGGACTACTTGAGTTGTGTTCTCTTTTTTTTTCTCCATTAAAGTCTGTCCTCCAGTTCATCATTAAAATATTCATTGTGATAATTAATCAAGGTGTAGGAGATGAATGGGTTGTTGTCTATTAGTTTCTGTCCAGGATCAGGCAGGTTTAATTGAACACAATCCTCTTTGCATACAAAATTAAGGGGGTCAAACTCAAGGGGTATCCGAATTTTCAATGCCAGCCAACGTTCCTGTGTATGCCTAAGGTACGTGTGTGTGCGTGTGTCTGTATGTGTGTGTGTGTGTGTGTGTGCGTGCTTTGTGTGTGTGCGTGTGCTAAGTCTGTGTGTTTGTGCTTGCTGCTGTTTGAACACCTGCTATCTGTATTGCATACACTGGAGGGGAGCTGTTCAACGCTTTGTCTGGTATCATTTGTACACTGCAGGTCCCTATTCATAAGAGGGGGTAGGACACTGCAATGAATTAACACAAAATGTACAGTAAATCATGTGTGTAGTGTGTGTGTGTGCGCGTGGTGGAAAGTGTGTGTGTAACGTGCTTACGCGTGCAAACGTGTGTGTGTGTGTCAGCCATGCTATTAATGGAATAGAATATTAGATCATTACTGCAACAGCAACAAACAATGTTACCCAAACAACAACTACGGAGCGGACCTCATGGGGGCCTCGCTTCTTCATCCACAGGTGTATCATTAACAATGTTCATTTCCATAAACGCCAACACAGTGACAAAACAGAAAAATATGATTTGCATCAGATCACAGGTATTAACTAACACAGTGGTTGCTTCCCAAATTTACATTTACATTTTTAGTCATTTATAGATACTCTTATCCAGAGCGACGTTACAGCTTTTGACCAGGGCCCATTGGGCTACACAGGAATAATTGGGCCCTGGTCAAAGTAGTACATTATATAGGGACAATGGTGTCATTTGGAACGTACACTAATCAGTCAGAATCCTATTCCACAGGATGTCAATAACCTCTTCGGGTTAGCAGTCAAGTCCCTGGTCTACTGTTTGATCTTCATGGAGTGTTGTTAAACAGTCAAGTCCCTGGTCTACTGTTTGATCATCATGGAGTGTTGTTAAACAGTCAAGTGCCCTGGTCTATTGTTTGATCATCATGGAGTGTTGTTACAACAGTCAAGTCCCTGGTCTACTGTTTGATCATCATGGAGTGTTGTTAAACAGTCAAGTCCCTGGTCTACTGTTTGATCATCATGGAGTGTTGTTAAACAGTCAAGTCCCCTAGTCTACTGTTTGATCATCATGGAGTGTTGTTAAACAGTCAAGTCCCTAGTCTACTGTTTGATCATCATGGAGTGTTGTTAAACAGTCAAGTCTCGATCTACTGTTTGATCATCATGCGAGTGTTGTTAAACAGTCAAGTCCTCGGTCTACTGTTCGATCATCGTGGAGTGTTGTTAAACAGTCAAGTGCCTGGTCTACTGTTTGATCATCATGGAGTGTTGTTAAACAGTCAAGTCCCCGGTCTACTGTTTGATTCATCATGGAGTGTTGTTAAACAGTCAAGTCCCGGGTCTACTGTTTGATCATCCTTGGAGTGTTGTTAAACAGTCAAGTCCCTGGTCTACTGTTTGATCATCATGGAGTGTTGTTAAACAGTCAAGTCCCCTGGTCTACTGTTTGATCATCAGTGGAGTGTTGTTAATCAGTCAAGTCCCCTGGTCTACTGTTTGATCATCATGGAGTGTTGTTAAACAGTCAGTCCCCTGGTCTACTGTTTGATCATCATGGAGTGTTGTTAAACAGTCAAGTCCCTGGTCTACTGTTTGATCATCATGGAGTGTTGTTAATCAGTCAAGTCCTGGTCTACTGTTTGATCATCATGGAGTGTTGTTAAACAGTTAAGTCCCCCTGGTCTACTGTTTGATCATCATGGAGTGTTTGTTGAACTGTCAGGTCCCTCGTCTATCTGTTTGATCATCATGGAGTGTTGTTAAACAGTCAAGTCCTGTCTACCGATTCATCAGTCGCTGTTTGATCATCATGGAGTGTTGTTAATCAGTCAAGTCCCTGGTCTACTGTTTGATCATCATGGAGTGTTGTTAATCGGTCAAGTCCCTGGTCTACTGTTTGATCATCATGGAGTGTTTGTTACAAACAGTCAAGTCCCGGTCTACTGTTTGATCATCATGGAGTGTTGTTAAACATGCTGCCGTGAACCTATGCTTGCACAGTTCATGCATCTTTGATGACTTACTTTTGACATCTAATCAAAAGTATTGATGTCTCTAAATATTCTCATAGAAGCTAGGCACATGCAGTATTTGTTGTATGGGACATATCCACTTGTAATGGATGCATTCCAATAATTAACAATGGGATTCAAAGAGATACATGCTACAGGGGATAACATTAGAGTACAAATGGCAGAAATCCTGGGTAGAAATTGAAATGCTTAGCATCATCAGACAAATCATCTCACTCTGCACATAGACCATAGTGATTACACTAACCATAAATACTTCACATTCTTATGAGAGGATTTACATAAAATGTTCATAAAACACCACTACTAAGTGGAAATCTTTCATTTAAAGCCCGCATTCTGCTCCACTACTAGTGAAATAAATTGATTCCTCCTGGCCCTGTCCATTTTTAACCAGCTAGAACAGAGTTTTGCATTATTCAACAGAAAATAAAATGATATCTATTTTCTACCCTATAGTTCTGAGTCTGGAGTATCCTAACACCTTGTTTATTCATTTAGAGAGAGGAGGCAGGGTTGTAAGTGTGTATGTGTGTGTGTGTGTGTGTGTGTGTGTGTACATGGCATGTGCGTATGTGTGCATGTGTGTGTGAGGGTGTGTAGGTGAGGGTTGTCCTGGCATGTAGCTGAAGAAGCATGAGGGCAGAGAAGGAAGATGGGAGAAAAGAGGAGTGAATGAGGGAGGGGGAGCCGGGGAGAGAGAGCAAGGAGAGCGAGAGAGCGAGAGAGAGAGAGAGAGAGAGAGAGAGAGAGAGAGAGAGAGAGAGAGAGAGAGGAGAGAGAGAGAGAGAGAGAGAGAGAGAGAGAGAGAGCAAAGTGAAAAGAAAGTGTGTGGAAGATAAATATCAGATGAACAAAGGATGGAGGGAAAGGGCAAATGACAGTGTACAGTAGAGAGAGATGGAGAAGGAGAAAAGAGAAATCAGAAACGTGTGGATGTAGCATAATGTTAGACTATGTAAATGTTGATGTGATGGCAGACACACACAGTAATAGATGTTGATTGTTCCCCCAAGTGTTATAAAACCAAAGACATACCATAACATACAAACCCAAAAACTCCCTCACTGGCCACACCTAAGACTCCATTCCAGTTATACAGGGTGTCCCCCAGGGCTCTGTGCTGGACCCCCTACTCTCCACTATCTACCCCCCTCCCACTTATTACAACAAATCTGCTTTGTCACCTCATATCTGCCTAAGCATGTAATATATGACTTAATCCATTTCAACAACCACATTGGATATAAGTGTTGTTTCATGCTTTAATGTGTCACCCTCTGGGATTTTAGATTTCTATTAGTGGTGAGCAACAATATTGATAATACAATACCATATTGATATTGTTTGATATCGATATGAAGCGAGGCATATCGTGATATTGTTTGATATCGATATGAGCGAGGCATATCGTGATATTGTTTGATATCGATATGAACGAGGCATATCGTGATATTGTTTTGATATCGATATGAACGAGGCATATCGTGATATTGTTTGATATCGATATGAACGAGGGCATATCGTGATATTGTTTGATATCGATATGAACGAGGCATATCGTGATATTGTTTGATATCGATATGAGCGAGGCATATCGTGATATTGTTTTACTCCTTCCTAGCCTTTTGCTCGCCTTTTTACCCAAAATAAAATCAACTCACCAAGTGGAGGTCTCTGCAGGTTGAGTTGTTGCTGCAGATGTTGCTGGCACAGTCGTCAATGTCTTGCTCACACGTCACACCAGCATAGCCAGGGTTGCAGCAGGCAGTAGAACCCATCTACCACTAAAAAAGGGAGAGAAATATGTCAATTAAGTATAAACTTACAATGTACTATGGATGGATTTGATATAACTTTTCACTACATCTCTCTACCTATTCACCCTCTCTTTTCTCTACATCTCTCTACCTATTCACCATCTCTTTCTCTACATCTCACCTATTCACCCTCTCTTTCTCTACACCTCTCTACCTATTCACCATCTCTTTCTCTACATCTCTCTACCTATTCACCATCTCTTTCTCTACATCTCTACCTATTCACCCTCTCTTTCTCTACACCTCTCTACCTATTCACCATCTCTTTCTCTACATCTCTACCACTATTCACCCATCTCTTTCTCTACATCTCTCTCTACCTATTCACCCTCTCTTTCTCTACATCTCTACCTATTCACCCTCTCTTTCTCTCTACATCTCTCTACCTATTCACCATCTATTTTCTACCTCTCTACCTATTCACCCTCTCTTTCTCTACATCTCTACCTATTCACCCTCTCTTTCTCTACATCTCTCTACCTATTCACCCTCTCTTTCTCTACCTCTCTCTACCTATTCACCATCTCTTTCTCTACATCTCTACCTATTCACCCTCTCTTTCTCTACATCTCTCTACCTATTCACCCTCTCTTTCTCTACCTCTCTCTACCTATTCACCCATCTCTTTCTCTACATCTCTACCTATTCACCATCTCTTTCTCTACATCTCTACCTATTCACCCCTCTCTTTCTCTACATCTCTACCTATTCACCATCTCTTTCTCACATCTCTCTACCTATTCACCATCTCTTTCTCTACACCTCTCTACCTATTCACCCTCTCGTTCTCTACATCTCTCTACCTATTCACCATCTCTTTCTCTACATCTCTACCTATTCACCCTCCTCTTTCTCTACATCTCTCTACCTATTCACCCTCTCTTTCTCTACATCTCTACCTATTCACCCTCTCTTTCTCTACATCTCTCACCTATTCACCCTCTCTTTCTCTACATCTCTCTACCTATTCACCCTCTCTTTCTCTACATCTCTCTACCTATTCACCCTCTCTTTCTCTACATCTCTCTTACCTATTCACCCTCTCTTTCTCTACACCTCTCTACCTATTCACCTCCTCTTTCTCTACACCTCTCTACCTATTCACCCCTCTCTTTCTCTACACCTCTCACCTATTCACCCTCTCTTTCTCTACACCTCTCTACCTATTCTTCACCCTCTCTTTCTCTACACCTCTCTACCTATTCACCCTCTCTTTATCTACCTCTCTCTACCTATTCACCCTCTCTTTCTCTACACATCTCTACCTATTCACCCTCTCTTTCTCTACACCTCTACCTATTCACCCTCTCTTTCTCTACACCTCTCTACCTATTCACCATCTCTTTCTCTACCTATTCACCCTCTCTTTCTCTACACCTCTCTACCTATTCACCCTCTCTTTCTCTACACCTCTCTACCTATTCACCCTCTCTTTCTCTACACCTCTCTACCTATTCACCATCTCTTTCTCTACCTATTCACCCTCTCTTTCTCTACACCTCTCTACCTATTCACCCTCTCTTTCTCTACATCTCTCTACCTATTCACCCCTCTCTTTCTCTACCTCTCTCTACCTATTCACCATCTCTTTCTCTACATCTCTCTACCTATTCACCCTCTCTTTCTCTACATCTCTACCTATTCACCATCTCTTTCTCTACATCTCTCTACCTATTCACCCTCTCTTTCTCTACACCTCTCTTTCTCTACATCTCTCTACCTATTCACCATCTCTTTCTCTACCAATTCACCATCTCTTTCTCTACATCTCTCTACCTATTCACCCTCTCTTTCTCTACCTCTCTCTACCTATTCACCATCTCTTTCTCTACATCTCTCTACCTATTCACCCTCTCTTTCTCTACATCTCTCTACCTATTCACCATCTCTTTCTCTACATCTCTACCTATTCACCCTCTCTTTCTCTACACCTCTCTACCTATTCACCCTCTCTCTTCTCTACATCTCTCTACCTATTCACCATCTCTTTCTCTACCTATTCACCCTCTCTTTCTCTACATCTCTCTACCTATTCACCATCTATTTTTCTACCTCTCTACCTATTCACCCTCTCTTTCTCTACATCTCTACCTATTCACCATCTCTTTCTCTACATCTCTCTACCTATTCACCCTCTCTTTCTCTACATCTCTCTACCTATTCACCCTCTCTTTCTCTACATCTCTCTACCTATTCACCCTCTCTTTCTCTACATCTCTCTACCTATTCACCCTCTCTTTCTCTACATCTCTCTACCTATTCACCCTCTCTTTCTCTACATCTCTTTCTCTACCTATTCACCCTCTCTTTCTCTACATCTCTTTCTCTACCTATTCACCATCTCTTTCTCTACATCTCTCTACCTATTCACCCTCTCTTTCTCTCACACCCTCTCTACCTATTCACCATCTCTTTCTCTACATCTCTCTACCTATTCACCATCTCTTTCTCTACATCTCTACCTGTTCACCATCTCTTTCTCTACATCTCTCTACCTATTCACCATCTCTCTTCTCTACATCTCTACCTCTTTCACCCTCTCTTTTCTCTACATCTCTCTACCTATTCACCCTCTCTTTCTCTACATCTCTCTACCTATTCACCATCTCTACCTATCTACTCTTTCTCTACCTCTCTACCTATTCACCATCTCTTTCTCTACCTATTCACCCTCTCTTTCTCTACACCTCTCTACCTATTCACCCTCTCTTTCTCTACATCTCTCTACCTATTCACCATCTCTTTCTCTACATCTCTACCTATTCACCCTCTCTTTCTCAATGAAAGCATGGTCATTTGTTTTCTCTCTCTAGTGATCTAGTGAAGCCAACATAGTAAACCGACAGAAAAGGGAAGTGTGAGAGAAAGAACTGTTACAAATGTGGTGATTTCTGGGCACCAGGTCAGAAATGAGAATCTCCCAGGGCTAATAATCCAGTTCCTATTTATTAATCATTGATGATGTTAAAGAGAGATTCATCACCATCTCCTTTTCTCACCAAGGGTGCCTCCCAAATGGCACCCAATTGGCACCCATAGGGCTGTGGTCAAAAATAGTGCACTATGTAGAGAACAGAATGCCATTTGGGACGAAGACCACCACAACAGTAGTACACAGTCAGTGGCAGTGACATAGGTAATTGTGACGGTTCTTCCAGGGGAGTGAATCTATTACAACCAGTAGCCATGGGTCCTTCATTATCCCAAAGATTTACCATGTAATCTATGCTGTCACTCTGTCCTGGTGCGTGTAGCTGCTATTACTCTCATTAAATGCTTTAGGTCATGGGTGGCTGTGGCATTACTCATCCCAGCTGCTGGGGCTAGGTGGCTGGGTGGTTGGGGCTAGGTAGATGGGGCTGGGTGGCTGGGGCTAGGTAGATGGTGCTAGGTAGATGGGGCTGGGTGGTTGGGGCTAGGTGGTTGGGGCTGGGTGGCTGGGGCTAGGTAGATGGTGCTAGGTAGATGGGGCTGGGTGGTTGGGGCTAGGTGGTTGGGGCTGGGTGGCTGGGGCTAGGTAGATGGTGCTAGGTAGATGGGGCTGGGTGGTTGGGGCTGGGGCTAGGTAGATGGGGCTAGGTAGATGGGGCTGGGTGGCTGGGGCTAGGTAGATGGGGCTAGGTAGATGGGGCTGGGTGGTTGGGGCTAGGTAGATGTGGCTAGGTGGCTGGGGCTAGGTAGATGGGGGTAGTTGTGGAGAAGTACAGATCAGGGTTGGGTTATAAAAAAACATCAGAAACTTTGAACATCCCACAGAGCACCATTAAATCCATTATTAAAAAATGGAAAGAATATGGCACCACAACAAACCTGCCAAGAGAGGGCCGCCCACCCAAAACTCACGGACCAGGCAAGGAGGGCATTAATCAGAGAGGCAACAAAGAGACCAAAGATAACCCTGAAGGAGCTGCAAAGCTCCACAGCAGAGATTGAAGTATCTGTCCATAGGACCACTTTAAGCCGTACATGCCACAGAGCTGGCCTTTACGGAAGAGTGGCCAGAAAAAGCCATTGCTTAAAGAAAAAATAAGCAAACACGTTTGGTGTTCGCCAAAAGGTATGTGGGAGACTCCCCCAAACATATGGAAGAAGGTACTCAGGTCAGATGAGACTAAAATTGAGCTTTTTGGCCATCAAGAAAACGCTATGTCTGGTGCAAACCCAACACCTTCATCACCCCGAGAACACCATCCCCACAGTGAAGCATGGTGGTGGCAGCATCATGCTGTGGGGATGTTTTTCATCGGCATGGTCAGAATTGAAGGAATGATGGATGGCGTTAAATACAGGTAAATTCTTGAGGGAAACCTGTTTCACTCTTCCAGAGATTTGAGACTGGGACGGAGGTTCACCTTCCAGCAGGACAATGACCCTAAGCATACTGCTAAAGCAACATTCGAGTGGTTTAAGGGGAAACATTTAAATGTCTTGGAATGGCTTAGTCAAAGCCCAGACCTCAATCCAATTGAGAATCTGTGGTATGACTTAAAGATTGCTGTACACCAGCGGAACCCATCCAACTTGAAGGAGCTGGAGCAGTTTTGCCTTGAAGAATGGGCAAAAATCCCATTGGCTAGATGTGCCAAGCTTATAGAGACATACCCCAAGAGACTTGCAGCTGTAATTGCTGCAAAAGGTGGCTCTACAAACTATTGACTTTGGGGGGTGAATAGTTATGCATGCTCAAGTTCTGTTTTTTGTCTTATTTCTTGTTTGTTTCACAATAAAAAATAGTGGTAGACATGTTGTGTAAATCAGATGATCAAACCCCCCAAAAATCAATTTTAATTCCAGGTTGAAAGGCAACAAAATATGAAAGATGCCAAGGGGGGGGGGTGAATACTTTCGCAAGCCACTGTATGCGAGCACACTCATTTGGTTTGTCTAACTGAATTGGGCCAAACTGAAGCATGCTGACGCCTTACGGCCTCCAGTGGGGCTTACTGTTGTTTCCATTAAGTACCCAGGAGAAAACCCTGTTGTTTCCATTAAGTACCCAGGAGAAAACCCTGTCTCCGTCCCAAATCGCACCCTATTCCCTATTTAGTGCACTACTTTGTGGTCCTCTGTAGCTCAGCTGGTAGAGCACGGTGCTTGTAACGCCAAGGTAGTGGGTTCAATCCCCGGGACCACCCATACACAAAAATGTATGCACGCATGACTGTAAGTCGCTTTGGATAAAAGCGTCTGCTAAATGGCATATTATTATTATTATTATTACTTTTGACATGGCATACAGGGCTCTAGTCAAATATGTGCATTATATAGGGAATAGGGTGTCATTTGGGACGTACAACTTCTGACAGTCTTGCTGTCATGTATATATTACAATATTATTATATACTATGTATATTTGTACTAATTGTCCTGAACTTTCTTACTGAACTTTTTAATACTGTTTTTAATGCTATAATATCCTCCTGAGACCCAGCAATTCATTCGTATTTGGTCCGTATCGCTAAGGCCATACATGCCACCGTGTAAGGTCCTATTGTACGTTGAAGAGAATATTCTGGGCTCGGTTTCCCAAAAGTAAGGCTAAGTTTATCGTCAGAACCTTCGTAACGTTGCACTTGAAAACACTTCTAACATCTGCCTCAGACCACTTGTAGAACAGCTGAGATGTTTTTTTGCCCTCCTGTGTCACTTTATACACTGAAGATCTCAGCTAAACATAGAATCACATGGTTTATCTACCTCTCTGTGACCGCCGATAACATCATAACAAAGTTGACTACAAATATAGAGTTGCCAATGTCTTTGCACTTAATACAAACAAGCGACGTATAAAACAAACAAGCGACGTATTCAAACGGAGATGACTGCATTAAAATATAAATACAGTAGGCTATTCATACGTTGCACCTCCGTCACTCGGTCGCGTCATGCCATTGTTATGAACGTTCTCAATCCGTCCTCTATTGGCGGCGCCATAGTGGTGCCCTAAGGTGGTGATGAACCCAGCCATTCTGAATGGAGGCTAACGAATGTTTAATCTAAATTACACTATAGTGCCTGGAAATATGACGACATTGTTAAAGTAGTCAAACAACTTTGCCAGCATTATCATGTCGTCAAATTTACTTTAGACAGATAGCAATGTTGTCATTAACTAGTTAAGTTCGTCAAAAATAGCTAGCAATGCTAACGTTAGCTAGCTAAAATCTGTTGGCCTCTTCTCAATCTTAGCTAGCTAGCTAGCGTTATACTGCATCTAAAGTCAATCTGGTGACATCAAAAAAATGACAAAAGGTTTTCTACTAATTATTTGCCTCCTTTTGAATGTCATTGTATTTCCAAGCCACTGTAATGCACTTTTTATGAAATCTTTATCAGCGCTCATTGACGATGCATTGACTATAATGCTCAGTCGGGCATCAGTCCAAAAACAAACGTTCAAAACAACATTGTGACGAAACATGCAACCCATGAATAGGCTTATTTAAATAATATTCAAATACATTTAATGTTCAATCAATTGAGTTCTATTTTGCTACTTGTAGGCTCCTGTCTGTAATTCGTCTCAACATATTTCTTGATGTGTGTGCCAAATCTTGATTTAGTGCATTACTATATGGTAAGCATTAAAATGAGCTGCCTGAATATTTGCAGCCATAGGTGATAATATCTTTCTAGGAGCTGATCCATTGTCAGTATTGTGGAATAATTCTAATGTTAAGGTATGATTTGAATGGAGAAAGCTGATCCGAGACCAGTGTTTTTTTCTTCTTTTGATCCTATCAGTATCGACACATGCCTCAACAATGCACTTAGCGAACGTTCCCTCTGCGTGGTGTTTTGGGACACTAATATTAAATCTTCGGCCGTTGTAGGAACGATGCATCTTTAAAACACTCGTAAGCCTATGTTCCATCGCTATTGGGAAACCGGGCCCTGGACTTTTCAATGATATCACGTGTGGGGGTGTCACCTTGATAATGTATTATTTCTGGTTCTTCAAAATGGCTACCATCACAATTAGCACATTTTATGGTAAGTGTGTATTTGTGTAATTATCATTTTTGTGAGTTTGTTATTCAAATTGTTTCTAAAAGGCAAATATCTCATGAATAGTTTTGTGAGTTTTCAGAGCAGTGTGATAGTTTGTTCACATTAAATTTGAGCTAAATAAGAGCTTGTTAATAGTGGACATCAGCTTGTTAATAAATGTCCTCTGTAGTGGACATCAGGATGTTAATAAATGTCCTCTGTAGTGGACATCAGGATGTTAATACATGTCCTCTGTAGTGGACATCAGGATGTTAATAAATGTCCTCTGTAGTGAACATCAGGATGTTAATAAATGTCCTCTGTAGTGGACATCAGGATGTTAATAAATGTCCTCTGTAGTGAACATCAGGATGTTAATAAATGTCCTCTGTAGGGAACATCAGGATGTTAATAAATGTCCTCTGTAGTGAACATCAGGATGTTAATAAATGTCCTCTGTAGTGGACATCAGGATGTTAATAAATGTCCTCTGTAGTAGACATCAGGATGTTAATAAATGTCCTCTGTAGTAGACATCAGGATGTTAATAAATGTCCTCTGTAGTAGACATCAGGATGTTAATAAATGTCCTCTGTAGTGAACATCAGGATATTAATAAATGTCCTCTGTAGTGAACATCAGGATATTAATAAATGTCCTCTGTAGTGAACATCAGGATGTTAATAAATGTCCTCTGTAGTGAACATCAGGATGTTAATAAATGTCCTCTGTAGTGAACATCAGGATGTTAATAAATGTCCTCTGTAGTGAACATCAGGATGTTAATAAATGTCCTCTGTAGTGGACATCAGGATGTTAATAAATGTCCTCTGTAGTGAACATCAGGATGTTAATAAATGTCCTCTGTAGTAGACATCAGGATGTTAATAAACTTAAAAATAAATCAGGATGTGTTTTACCTACTGTCCCAATTTATTGTAATGTTACATTTTTCATATTTAATAATCAACTGAGTTCTAAATGGCCACTACAGTGCAAATACAATAAAAAATAAAATAACATGTTTTTTGTAACATTATTTTTTTGTGACCAAACCAATCTTTGTTTTGCTGGGTCTCAGGAGGATAACATTTCCAAATCTTAAGGAGATTTACAATGTAGTTATTACATATGGCAAATAAACTTGACCTACATATCTTGTTTTTTGTGTTTCTTTATGTACTATAATGTGAAAGAGACGATTTCAACAGTGTGTGGGCAGAGGGCAAGAGATCTAAACCGACAGAAAAAGAATGTGAGGCCACGTCAATTACAGTTTTTTCCAACTGCTTACACACAAAATATTTTCATGTAACACGATTTTTGAAACCTCTCACTCAAAGTGCAACACTACACACCAAATCTCCAAAACCATAAGCTATTTCTCAGCCTTTGACTCAGTTGTCAATTGCATAAAACACTTTTTTCAAAACACTACACACAATTCTCTACCTAAAACACAAAAATCTAACAGGAAGTGACTTGCTTTCCTTTTCCAAACACAACCAATCAAAATGCTACACTTATTCACCAGGTCACACACACACTCCTCACATGTGCAAACACTAATTGCTTAACTGATCACTAACCAATCACTGCTTTACTGTAGTATAGGCCTATAAATAGGTCAAAGGTCAGATTACCTGTTTTGAACGATGGATGCCAACAATGGACAGAGAGCCAGAGGAGTAGGAGGGAGAGGCAGGGGACAACAACAGGGACAAATTCAAAGATGAAGAGTTGGAAGAGGAGTAGGAGGAGGAGGAGGAGGAGGAAGAGGACGAGGACAAAGAAGAGAAGGAAGGAGAGCCATCTCTGATGAGATTAGGGCAACACTTGTTGATCATGTGATCAACCACGGTTTGACCATGAGAGAGGCTGGACTGTGAGTCCAGCCCAACTTGAGTCGATTTACAGTGGCGTCCATAATTCGAACCTTCAGAAATGAGAACAGGTATGCATCTATCTAATGACTATTTTAGCATTACAGTAATGTACTGTAAAATACGTATGACTGCATAGTATTGCATAAACATTTGTAACTCTAAGCCATCCATTTACTGCACTGCATTGAATGAATGAGGTTGGTTTTCATGCTGTACTACATTTTTTGTACATTGTTTACAGTTCCTATGCTGAACACATACTGTGTTTGAATTCTGTACAGAGTGGAAAGGCAAAGACATCATGGAGGACGAGGACGCTTGTTTACAGATGTACAAGAGACTGCAAGTATAAATATGGTTTTGGCCAACAATGCAATTAGGATTCGATAGACAAGAGAGCATATTTTGAATAGTGACACCATATTTAACAACATCAATGCTGTAAGCCTGTCGACCATACAACGCATCCTCCAACGGCACCAAGTGACGATGAAACAACTTTACAAGGTGCCATTTGAGAGAAACTCTGACAGAGTCAAGAATCTGCAACATTACTTTGTAGAGGTATGAATGCAACACTACTTCCAGTACTTCAGACATACCATATTTACTCATCTGTATATCCTTTTGTCTGTTACAGAGAGTATTGGAGATAGATGCCCAAGTAATTCACCATTAATTTATTTATGTGGATGAGGTTGGCTTCAACCTCACCAAAACCAGGCGTAGCGGAAGAAATGTAATAGGACTGAGGGCAATTACCAATGTCCCTGGACAGCATGGGGGTAATATAACTATGTGTGCTGCCATCACTCAAAATGGGGTCCTCCATCACAATGCCACACTGGGTCCGTACAACACCGGCCATATCCTCACTTTTCTGGATGCAATTTACACAATGCTTGTCCCTGATCCAGATCAGGAGCCTGCTAGATTTGTGGTTATATGGGACAATGTTAGTTTTCACCAGGCTGTTCTGGTCCAAAACTGGTTTGCCACCCATCCACAATTTGTAGTTTTGTACCTACCCCCCATATTCACCCTTTTCTAAATCCCATAGAGGAATTCTTCTCAGCCTGGCGCTGAAAGTGTATGATCGCCAACCCTATGCCCGCATGCCGCTTCTCCAGGCAATGGAGGACGCATGTGGGGACATAGAGGTTGCCTCTGTCCAAGGTTGGATACGCCATGCTAGGAGATACTTCCCTCGATGTTTGGCAAGAGAAAACGCATCTTGTGATGTGGACGAATTATTGTGGCCAGACCCAGCCCGGAGAAGAGATGAAGCGTAGCTTAGCACTGGTGACTGCCCCCCCCTACCAATTCCTGGACTGACCCCCCGGGACCCCACACACACAATTGTGTTCTTTACTGTATTCTAAAGAATATACTTTTGGTTTACATATGTTTATGGTTTTGTTGTATGCTACTGTATACAACAGTAATGTATGGCCTAATAAATATGTTCTGTTTCTACATTGCATTGGTGTTTACAGTGTACTTGTTACCCCTCTCAGCAGATTACTTTCACTGTAGAACATTGTATTGAAATGTAGATATAAGCCTATGAAAGACCAAAGAGCTTTAGATTTAGAACAACAGTGTTTACATGGTATATCCACAAATTTACTATTATGAAAGAAGTGTTTGCCATTTGATGCAAATGCTTCATTCTGACATGGGTTTATGGCATTTTGAATGCAGTGTTACATTTTGAAGGAGATGTGAGGCATTTTGCATTTTGTGTGTGCAGTTTTGGGAATTGTGTGTAGAGTTTTGAAAAAAGTTTTGAAAACGTGTGTAAGCAGTTGGAAAAAAATGTAATGGAAAAAGGATCAGATTTCATATGGATCACAGTTCATAACCTTCTGTCACTTCCAATATTGTAAATCTGTTTCCCGGTGTGTTCCATGTCTCCTGACAGAGCTGGTAGTTACATATATGTGACGTGACGGACATATTGTATCGACGTGTGTGGCAATGCAATAACCTCATAATACACTTTTTGGCCAATCATATGTTGACAATGTTATGAACAAAAGCCAAATATGGTGAGCTTCTGATTTTGATAATGACTTTAAAGCACATTTCTTTAGAGAAATAACACAGCTTCCATCATTTATCCCTTTGGTCATCTCTGATCCTTATCACACTGTTCATTTGATCTAGGAGTTGCTTCGTCATTTATCACTTTGGTCATCTCTGATCCTTAACCCACACTGTTCATTTGATATAGGAGTTGCTTCATCATTTCTGTTGGAAATGGAATACATAGAAGCCTTATTGGACGGATCGCCAGCCAGCCAGAGAAGGAAAAACAACATTCTGCCTTGGGGATTGATTTGATTGTGTATGTGTATGTATGTGTGTGTGTGTGTGTGTGTGTGTGTGTGTGTGTGTGTGTGTGTGTGTGTGTGTGTGTGTGTGTGTGTATGTGTGTGTGTGTGTGTGTGTGTGTGTGTGTGTGTGTTGTGTGTGGTGGGATTTCTTTTATTCTATTATGTCTGTCATTTATCATCCATTATTCAAATTAGGACGCAGCATTGATGACTAATTGAATGTCTCTCAGTGGTTAGGTTACAGAACTCAGATGGTCTCTCAGTGGTTAGGTTAAAGAACTCAGATGGTCTCTCAGTGGTTAGGTTACAGAACTCATCAGATGGTCTCTCAGTGGTTAGGTTACAGAACTCATCAGCTGGTCTCTCAGTGGTTAGGTTAAATAACTCTGATGGTCTCTCAATGGTTAGGTTACAAAACTCATCAGATGGTCTCTCAGTGGTTAGGTTACAGAACTCATCAGATGGTCTCTCAGTGGTTAGGTTACAGAACTCATCAGATGGTCTCTCAGTGGTTAGGTTACATAACTCATCAGATGGTCTCTCAGTGGTTAGGTTACATAACTCATCAGATGGTCTCTCAGTGGTTAGGTTACAGAACCCATCAGATGGTCTCTCAGTGGTTAGGTTACAGAACTCATCAGATGGTCTCTCAGTGGTTAGGTTACAGAACTCATCAGATGGTCTCTCAGTGGTTAAGTTACAGAACTCATCAGATGGTCTCTCAGTGGTTAGGTTACAGAACTCATCAGATGGTCTCTCAGTGGTTAGGTTACAGAACCCATCAAATGGTCTCTCAGTGGTTAGGTTACAGAACCCATCAGATGGTCTCTCAGTGGTTAGGTTACAGAACTCATCAGATGGTCTCTCAGTGGTTAGGTTACAGAACTCATCAGATGGTCTCTCAGTGGTTAGGTTAAAGAACTCAGATGGTCTCTCAGTGGTTAGGTTACAGAACTCATCAGATGGTCTCTCAGTGGTTAGGTTACAGAACTCATCAGATGGTCTCTCAGTGGTTAGGTTACATAACTCATCAGATGGTCTCTCAGTGGTTAGGTTACATAACTCATCAGATGGTCTCTCAGTGGTTAGGTTACAGAACCCATCAGATGGTCTCTCAGTGGTTAGGTTACAGAACTCATCAGATGGTCTCTCAGTGGTTAGGTTACAGAACTCATCAGATGGTCTCTCAGTGGTTAAGTTACAGAACTCATCAGATGGTCTCTCAGTGGTTAGGTTACAGAACTCATCAGATGGTCTCTCAGTGGTTAGGTTACAGAACCCATCAAATGGTCTCTCAGTGGTTAGGTTACAGAACCCATCAGATGGTCTCTCAGTGGTTAGGTTACAGAACTCATCAGATGGTCTCTCAGTGGTTAGGTTACAGAACTCATCAGATGGTCTCTCAGTGGTTAGGTTAAAGAACTCAGATGGTCTCTCAGTGGTTAGGTTACAGAACTCATCAGATGGTCTCTCAGTGGTTAGGTTACAGAACTCATCAGATGGTCTCTCAGTGGTTAGGTTACAGAACTCATCAGATGGTCTCTCAGTGGTTAGGTTACAGAACCCATCAGATGGTCTCTCAGTGGTTAGGTTACAGAACTCATCAGATGGTCTCTCAGTGGTTAGGTTACAGAACTCATCAGATGGTCTCTCAGTGGATAGGGTACAGAACTCCATCAGATTGTCTCTCAGTGGTTAGGTTACAGAACTCATTAGATGGTCTCTCAGTGGTTAGGTTACAGAACTCATCAGATGGTCTCTCAGTGGTTAGGTTACAGAACTCATCAGATGGTCTCTCAGTGGTTAGGTTAAAGAACTCAGATGGTCTCTCAGTGGTTAGGTTACAGAACTCATCAGATGGTCTCTCAGTGGTTAGGTTACAGAACTCATCAGATGGTCTCTCAGTGGTTAGGTTACAGAACTCATCAGATGGTCTCTCAGTGGTTAGGTTACAGAACCCATCAGATGGTCTCTCAGTGGTTAGGTTACAGAACTCATCAGATGGTCTCTCAGTGGTTAGGTTACAGAACTCATCAGATGGTCTCTCAGTGGATAGGGTACAGAACTCCATCAGATTGTCTCTCAGTGGTTAGGTTACAGAACTCATCAGATGGTCTCTCAGTGGTTAGGTTACAGAACTTATCAGATGGTCTCTCAGTGGTTAGGTTACAGAACTCATCAGATGGTCTCTCAGTGGTTAGGGTACGGAACTCCATCAGATTGTCTCTCAGTGGTTAGGTTACAGAACTCTTCAGATGGAAAAAACTGTAATGGAAAAAGGATCAGATTTCATATGGATCACAGTTCATAAGCTTCTGTCACTTCCAATATTGTAAATACTTACTCCTGAGTGGCGCAGTGGTCTAAGGCACTGCATCGCATTGCTAACTGTGCCACTAGAGATCCTGGTTAGAATCCAGGCTCTGTCGCAGCCGGCCGCGACCGGGAGACTCATGGGCGGCACACAATTGGCCCAGCGTCGTCCAGGGTAGGGGAGGGAATGGCCGGCAGGGATGTAGCTCAGTTGATAGAGCATGGTGTTTGCAACGCCAGGGTTGTGGGTTCGATTCCCACGGGGGGCCAGTATAAAAAATATATATATATATATGTGTTCACTAACTGTAAGTCGCTCTGGATAAGAGCGTCTGCTAAATGACTAAAATGTAAATGTAAATGTAAATCTGTTTCCCGGTGTGTTCCATGTCTCCTGACAGAGCTGGTAGTTACATATATGTGACGTGACGGACATATTGTATCGACGTGTGTGGCAATGCAATAACCTCATAATACACTTTTTGGCCAATCATATGTTGACAATGTTATGAACAAAAGCCAAATATGGTGAGCTTCTGTTTTTGATAATGACTTTAAAGCACATTTCTTTAGAGAAATAACACAGCTTCCATCATTTATCCCTTTGGTCATCTCTGATCCTTATCACACTGTTCATTTGATCTAGGAGTTGCTTCGTCATTTATCACTTTGGTCATCTCTGATCCTTAACCCACACTGTTCATTTGATATAGGAGTTGCTTCATCATTTCTGTTGGAAATGGAATACATAGAAGCCTTATTGGACGGATCGCCAGCCAGCCAGAGAAGGAAAAACAACATTCTGCCTTGGGGATTGATTTGATTGTGTATGTGTATGTATGTGTGTGTGTGTGTGTGTGTGTGTGTGTGTGTGTATGTGTGTGTGTGTGTGTGTGTGTATGTGTGTGTGTGTATGTGTGTATGTGTGTGTGTGTGTGTGTGTGTGTGTGTGTGTGTGTGTGTGTGTTAGTGTGTGTGGTGGGATTTCTTTTATTCTATTATGTCTGTCATTTATCATCCATTATTCAAATTAGGACGCAGCATTGATGACTAATTGAATGTCTCTCAGTGGTTAGGTTACAGAACTCATCAGATGGTCTCTCAGTGGTTAGGTTACAGAACTCATCAGATGGTCTCTCAGTGGTTAGGTTAAAGAACTCAGATGGTCTCTCAGTGGTTAGGTTACAGAACTCAGCTGGTCTCTCAGTGGTTAGGTTAAAGAACTCATCAGATGGTCTCTCAGTGGTTAGGGTACAGAACTCTAAAGATGGTCTCTCAGTGGTTAGGTTACAGAACTCTAAAGATGGTCTCTCAGTGGTTAGGTTACAGAACTCATCAGATGGTCTCTCAGTGGTTAGGTTACAGAACTCATCAGATGGTCTCTCAGTGGTTAGGTTACAGAACTCCATCAGATTGTCTCTCAGTGGTTAGGTTACAGAACTCATCAGATGGTCTCTCAGTGGTTAGGTTACAGAACTCCATCAGATTGTCTCTCAGTGGTTAGGTTACAGAACTCATTAGATGGTCTCTCAGTGGTTAGGTTACAGAACTCATCTGGTCTCTCAGTGGTTAGGTTACAGAACTCAGATGGTCTCTCAGTGGTTAGGTTACAGAACTCCATCAGATTGTCTCTCAGTGGTTAGGTTACAGAACTCTAAAGATGGTCTCTCAGTGGTTAGGTTACAGAACTCATCAGATGGTCTCTCAGTGGTTAGGTTACAGAACTCATCAGATGGTCTCTCAGTGGTTAGGTTACAGAACCCATCAGATGGTCTCTCAGTGGTTAGGTTACAGAACTCATCCGATTGTCTCTCAGTGGTTAGGTTACTGAACTCATCAGATGGTCTCTCAGTGGTTAGGTTACAGAACTCTAAAGATGGTCTCACAGTGGTTAGGTTACAGAACTCATCGGATGGTCTCTCAGTGATTAGGTTACAGAACTCATCAGATGGTCTCTCAGTGATTAGGTTACAGAACCCATCAAATGGTCTCTCAGTGGTTAGGTTACAGAACTCATCAGATGGTCTCTCAGTGGTTAGGTTACAGAACTCCATCAGATTGTCTCTCAGTGGTTAGGTTACAGAACTCATCAGATGGTCTCTCAGTGGTTAGGTTACAGAACTCATCAGATGGTCTCTCAGTGGTTAGGTTACAGAACTCCATCAGATTGTCTCTCAGTGGTTAGGTTACATAACTCATCAGATGGTCTCTCAGTGGTTAAGTTACAGAACTCCATCAGATGGTCTCTCAGTGGTTAGGTTACAGAACTCATCAGATGGTCTCTCAGTGGTTAGGTTACAGAACTCAGATGGTCTCTCAGTGGTTAGGTTAAAGAACTCATCAGATGGTCTCTCAGTAGTTAGGTTACAGAACTCATCAGATGGTCTCTCAGTGGTTAGGTTACAGAACGCATCAGATGGTCTCTCAGTGGTTAGGTTACAGAACTCATCAGATGGTCTCTCAGTGGTTAGGTTACAGAACCCATCAGATGGTCTCTCAGTGGTTAGGTTACAGAACTCATCAGATGGTCTCTCAGTGGTTAGGTTACAGAACCCATCAGATGGTCTCTCAGTGGTTAGGTTACAGAACTCATCAGAATGTCTCTCAGTGGTTAGGTTACAGAACTCATCAGATGGTCTCTCAGTGGTTAGGTTACAGAACTCTAAAGATGGTCTCTCAGTGGTTAGGTTACAGAACTCTAAAGATGGTCTCTCAGTGATTAGGTTACAGAACTCATCAGATGGTCTCTCAGTGGTTAGGTTACAGAACCCATCAGATGGTCTCTCAGTGGTTAGGTTACAGAACTCATCAGATGGTCTCTCAGTGGTTAGGTTACAGAACTCCATCAGATTGTCTCTCAGTGGTTAGGTTACAGAACTCATTAGATGGTCTCTCAGTGGTTAGGTTACAGAACTCATCTGGTCTCTCAGTGGTTAGGTTACAGAACTCAGATGGTCTCTCAGTGGTTAGGTTACAGAACTCCATCAGATTGTCTCTCAGTGGTTAGGTTACAGAACTCTAAAGATGGTCTCTCAGTGGTTAGGTTACAGAACTCATCAGATGGTCTCTCAGTGGTTAGGTTACAGAACCCATCAGATGGTCTCTCAGTGGTTAGGTTACAGAACCCATCAGATGGTCTCTCAGTGGTTAGGTTACAGAACTCATCAGAATGTCTCTCAGTGGTTAGGTTACAGAACTCATCAGATGGTCTCTCAGTGGTTAGGTTACAGAACTCTAAAGATGGTCTCTCAGTGGTTAGGTTACAGAACTCTAAAGTTGGTCTCTCAGTGGTTAGGTTACAGAACTCATCAGATGGTCTCTCAGTGGTTAGGTTACAGAACCCATCAGATGGTCTCTCAGTGGTTAGGTTACAGAACTCATCAGATGGTCTCTCAGTGGTTAGGTTACAGAACTCCATCAGATTGTCTCTCAGTGGTTAGGTTACAGAACTCATTAGATGGTCTCTCAGTGGTTAGGTTACAGAACTCTAAAGATGGTCTCTCAGTGGTTAGGTTACAGAACTCATCAGATGGTCTCTCAGTGGTTAGGTTACAGAACCCATCAGATGGTCTCTCAGTGGTTAGGTTACAGAACTCATCAGATGGTCTCTCAGTGGTTAGGTTACAGAACTCCATCAGATTGTCTCTCAGTGATTAGGTTACAGAACTCATTAGATGGTCTCTCAGTGGTTAGGTTACAGAACTCATCTGGTCTCTCAGTGGTTAGGTTACAGAACTCAGATGGTCTCTCAGTGGTTAGGTTACAGAACTCCATCAGATTGTCTCTCAGTGGTTAGGTTACAGAACTCTAAAGATGGTCTCTCAGTGGTTAGGTTACAGAACCCATCAGATGGTCTCTCAGTGGTTAGGTTACAGAACTCATCAGATTGTCTCTCAGTGGTTAGGTTACTGAACTCATCAGATGGTCTCTCAGTGGTTAGGTTACAGAACTCTAAAGATGGTCTCACAGTGGTTAGGTTACAGAACCCATCAAATGGTCTCTCAGTGGTTAGGTTACAGAACTCATCAGATGGTCTCTCAGTGGTTAGGTTACAGAACTCCATCAGATTGTCTCTCAGTGGTTAGGTTACAGAACTCATCAGATTGTCTCTCAGTGGTTAGGTTACTGAACTCATCAGATGGTCTCTCAGTGGTTAGGTTACAGAACTCTAAAGATGGTCTCACAGTGGTTAGGTTACAGAACCCATCAAATGGTCTCTCAGTGGTTAGGTTACAGAACTCATCAGATGGTCTCTCAGTGGTTAGGTTACAGAACTCCATCAGATTGTCTCTCAGTGGTTAGGTTACAGAACTCATCAGATTGTCTCTCAGTGGTTAGGTTACTGAACTCATCAGATGGTCTCTCAGTGGTTAGGTTACAGAACTCTAAAGATGGTCTCACAGTGGTTAGGTTACAGAACCCATCAAATGGTCTCTCAGTGGTTAGGTTACAGAACTCATCAGATGGTCTCTCAGTGGTTAGGTTACAGAACTCCATCAGATTGTCTCTCAGTGGTTAGGTTACAGAACTCATCAGATGGTCTCTCAGTGGTTAGGTTACAGAACTCATCAGATGGTCTCTCAGTGGTTAGGTTACAGAACTCCATCAGATTGTCTCTCAGTGGTTAGGTTACATAACTCATCAGATGGTCTCTCAGTGGTTAGGTTACAGAACTCCATCAGATGGTCTCTCATTGGTTAGGTTACAGAACTCATCAGATGGTCTCTCAGTGGTTAGGTTACAGAACTCAGATAGTCTCTCAGTGGTTAGGTTAAAGAACTCATCAGATGGTCTCTCAGTAGTTAGGTTACAAAACTCATCAGATGGTCTCTCAGTGGTTAGGTTAAAGAACTCAGATGGTCTCTCAGTGGTTAGGTTACAGAACTCAGCTGGTCTCTCAGTGGTTAGGTTAAAGAACTCAGATAGTCTCACAGTGGTTAGGTTACAGAACTCATCAGATGGTCTCTCAGTGGTTGGGTTACAGAACGCATCAGATGGTCTCTCAGTGGTTAGGTTACAGAACTCATCAGATGGTCTCTCAGTGGTTAGGTTACAGAACCCATCAGATGGTCTCTCAGTGGTTAGGTTACAGAACTCATCAGAATGTCTCTCAGTGGTTAGGTTACAGAACTCATCAGATGGTCTCTCAGTGGTTAGGTTACAGAACTCTAAAGATGGTCTCTCAGTGGTTAGGTTACAGAACTCTAAAGATGGTCTCTCAGTGGTTAGGTTACAGAACTCATCAGATGGTCTCTCAGTGGTTAGGTTACAGAACCCATCAGATGGTCTCTCAGTGGTTAGGTTACAGAACTCATCAGATGGTCTCTCAGTGGTTAGGTTACAGAACTCCATCAGATTGTCTCTCAGTGGTTAGGTTACAGAACTCATTAGATGGTCTCTCAGTGGTTAGGTTACAGAACTCATCTGGTCTCTCAGTGGTTAGGTTACAGAACTCAGATGGTCTCTCAGTGGTTAGGTTACAGAACTCCATCAGATTATCTCTCAGTGGTTAGGTTACAGAACTCTAAAGATGGTCTCTCAGTGGTTAGGTTACAGAACTCATCAGATGGTCTCTCAGTGGTTAGGTTACAGAACTCATCAGATGGTCTCTCAGTGGTTAGGTTACAGAACTCCATCAGATTGTCTCTCAGTGGTTAGGTTACAGAACTCAGATGGTCTCTCAGTGGTTAGGTTAAAGAACTCATCAGATGGTCTCTCAGTAGTTAGGTTACAAAACTCATCAGATGGTCTCTCAGTGGTTAGGTTAAAGAACTCAGATGGTCTCTCAGTGGTTAGGTTACAGAACTCAGCTGGTCTCTCAGTGGTTAGGTTAAAGAACTCAGATAGTCTCACAGTGGTTAGGTTACAGAACTCATCAGATGGTCTCTCAGTGGTTGGGTTACAGAACGCATCAGATGGTCTCTCAGTGGTTAGGTTACAGAACTCATCAGATGGTCTCTCAGTGGTTAGGTTACAGAACCCATCAGATGGTCTCTCAGTGGTTAGGTTACAGAACTCATCAGAATGTCTCTCAGTGGTTAGGTTACAGAACTCATCAGATGGTCTCTCAGTGGTTAGGTTACAGAACTCTAAAGATGGTCTCTCAGTGGTTAGGTTACAGAACTCTAAAGATGGTCTCTCAGTGGTTAGGTTACAGAACTCATCAGATGGTCTCTCAATGGTTAGGTTACAGAACCCATCAGATGGTCTCTCAGTGGTTAGGTTACAGAACTCATCAGATGGTCTCTCAGTGGTTAGGTTACAGAACTCCATCAGATTGTCTCTCAGTGGTTAGGTTACAGAACTCATTAGATGGTCTCTCAGTGGTTAGGTTACAGAACTCATCTGGTCTCTCAGTGGTTAGGTTACAGAACTCATTAGATGGTCTCTCAGTGGTTAGGTTACAGAACTCTAAAGATGGTCTCTCAGTGATTAGGTTACATAACTCATCAGATGGTCTCTCAGTGGTTAGGTTACAGAACCCATCAGATGGTCTCTCAGTGGTTAGGTTACAGAACCCATCAAATGGTCTCTCAGTGGTTAGGTTACAGAACTCATCAGATGGTCTCTCAGTGGTTAGGTTACAGAACTCCATCAGATTGTCTCTCAGTGGTTAGGTTACAGAACTCATCAGATGGTCTCTCAGTGGTTAGGTTACAGAACTCATCAGATGGTCTCTCAGTGGTTAGGTTACAGAACTCCATCAGATTGTCTCTCAGTGGTTAGGTTACATAACTCATCAGATGGTCTCTCAGTGGTTAGGTTACAGAACTCCATCAGATGGTCTCTCAGTGGTTAGGTTACAGAACTCATCAGATGGTCTCTCAGTGGTTAGGTTACAGAACTCAGATGGTCTCTCAGTGGTTAGGTTAAAGAACTCATCAGATGGTCTCTCAGTAGTTAGGTTACAAAACTCATCAGATGGTCTCTCAGTGGTTAGGTTAAAGAACTCAGATGGTCTCTCAGTGGTTAGGTTACAGAACTCAGCTGGTCTCACAGTGGTTAGGTTACAGAACTCATCAGATGGTCTCTCAGTGGTTGGGTTACAGAACGCATCAGATGGTCTCTCAGTGGTTAGGTTACAGAACTCATCAGATGGTCTCTCAGTGGTTAGGTTACAGAACCCATCAGATGGTCTCTCAGTGGTTAGGTTACAGAACTCATCAGAATGTCTCTCAGTGGTTAGGTTACAGAACTCATCAGATGGTCTCTCAGTGGTTAGGTTACAGAACTCTAAAGATGGTCTCTCAGTGGTTAGGTTACAGAACTCTAAAGATGGTCTCTCAGTGGTTAGGTTACAGAACTCATCAGATGGTCTCTCAGTGGTTAGGTTACAGAACCCATCAGATGGTCTCTCAGTGGTTAGGTTACAGAACTCATCAGATGGTCTCTCAGTGGTTAGGTTACAGAACTCCATCAGATTGTCTCTCAGTGGTTAGGTTACAGAACTCATTAAATGGTCTCTCAGTGGTTAGGTTACAGAACTCTAACAGATGGTCTCTCAGTGGTTAGGTTACAGAACTCATCAGATGGTCTCTCAGTGGTTAGGTTACAGAACCCATCAGATGGTCTCTCAGTGGTTAGGTTACAGAACTCATCAGATGGTCTCTCAGTGGTTAGGTTACAGAACTCCATCAGATTGTCTCTCAGTGATTAGGTTACAGAACTCATTAGATGGTCTCTCAGTGGTTAGGTTACAGAACTCATCTGGTCTCTCAGTGGTTAGGTTACAGAACTCAGATGGTCTCTCAGTGGTTAGGTTACAGAACTCCATCAGATTGTCTCTCAGTGGTTAGGTTACATAACTCATCAGATGGTCTCTCAGTGGTTAGGTTACAGAACTCCATCAGATGGTCTCTCAGTGGTTAGGTTACAGAACTCATCAGATGGTCTCTCAGTGGTTAGGTTACAGAACTCAGATGGTCTCTCAGTGGTTAGGTTAAAGAACTCATCAGATGGTCTCTCAGTAGTTAGGTTACAAAACTCATCAGATGGTCTCTCAGTGGTTAGGTTAAAGAACTCAGATGGTCTCTCAGTGGTTAGGTTACAGAACTCAGCTGGTCTCACAGTGGTTAGGTTACAGAACTCATCAGATGGTCTCTCAGTGGTTGGGTTACAGAACGCATCAGATGGTCTCTCAGTGGTTAGGTTACAGAACTCATCAGATGGTCTCTCAGTGGTTAGGTTACAGAACCCATCAGATGGTCTCTCAGTGGTTAGGTTACAGAACTCATCAGAATGTCTCTCAGTGGTTAGGTTACAGAACTCATCAGATGGTCTCTCAGTGGTTAGGTTACAGAACTCTAAAGATGGTCTCTCAGTGGTTAGGTTACAGAACTCTCAAGATGGTCTCTCAGTGGTTAGGTTACAGAACTCATCAGATGGTCTCTCAGTGATTAGGTTACAGAACCCATCAGATGGTCTCTCAGTGGTTAGGTTACAGAACCCATCAGATGGTCTCTCAGTGGTTAGGTTACAGAACCCCATCAGATTGGTCTCTCAGTGGTTAGGTTACAGAACTCATCAGATGGTCTCTCAGTGGTTAGGTTACAGAACTCTCATCAGATTGTCTCTCAGTGGTTAGGTTACAGAACTCATCAGATTGTCTCTCAGTGGTTAGGTTACAGAACTCATCAGATGGTCTCTCAGTGGTTAGGTTACAGAACTCCATCAGATTGTCTCTCAGTGGTTAGGTTACAGAACTCATCAGATGGTCTCTCAGTGGTTAGGTTACAGAACTCCATCAGATTGTCTCTCAGTGGTTAGGTTACAGAACTCATTAGATCGTCTCTCAGTGGTTAGGTTACAGAACTCTAAAGATGGTCTCTCAGTGATTAGGTTACAGAACTCATCAGATGGTCTCTCAGTGGTTAGGTTACAGAACCCATCAGATGGTCTCTCAGTGGTTAGGTTACAGAACCCATCAAATGGTCTCTCAGTGGTTAGGTTACAGAACTCATCAGATGGTCTCTCAGTGGTTAGGTTACAGAACTCCATCAGATTGTCTCTCAGTGGTTAGGTTACAGAACTCATCAGATGGTCTCTCAGTGGTTAGGTTACAGAACTCATCAGATGGTCTCTCAGTGGTTAGGTTACAGAACTCCATCAGATTGTCTCTCAGTGGTTAGGTTACATAACTCATTGGATGGTCTCTCAGTGGTTAGGTTACAGAACTCCATCAGATGGTCTCTCAGTGGTTAGGTTACAGAACTCATCAGATGGTCTCTCAGTGGTTAGGTTACAGAACTCAGATGGTCTCTCAGTGGTTAGGTTAAAGAACTCATCAGATGGTCTCTCAGTAGTTAGGTTACAGAACTCATCGGATGGTCTCTCAGTGATTAGGTTACAGAACTCATCAGATGGTCTCTCAGTGATTAGGTTACAGAACCCATCAAATGGTCTCTCAGTGGTTAGGTTACAGAACTCATCAGATGGTCTCTCAGTGGTTAGGTTACAGAACTCATCAGATGGTCTCTCAGTGGTTAGGTTACAGAACTCCATCAGATTGTCTCTCAGTGGTTAGGTTACAGAACTCATCAGATTGTCTCTCAGTGGTTAGGTTACAGAACTCATCAGATGGTCTCTCAGTGGTTAGGTTACAGAACTCCATCAGAT